>NW_020451175.1:174217-268963 GCF_003343035.1 Apteryx rowi
CCGCGGGCCTCGCCGGGCTCGGGCCGGGCCCCGGCGCGGGGTGGCCGCAGCCGAGCCCCGCGGCCGCCGCTACGGCCGTGTGGGCCCAGCCCTGCCCCGGCCCCTCGCTGGTTTGCACCCCTGCGCTTCTCCCACGGACCTTCAAGGCCCTGCCGAAGGCGGCGAGCAGTAGCATTCCCACGTTACCAGGGCCAAAGCAAAGGCACCAGGAAGTGACTTGCCTCAGCTGGCAGACCAGCAAGGGAGCCAAGAATTTGGGTTTCCTGGCTCTTAAAGTCTTATTTATTTGTTCATACAGTCAGAGGTCTGGCAGATCGCATTAGGAGAGCCAGGGTGCCTGGGATAGACTATTTTGTCCAATTAAACAAACTGAGCAATGAGTCATTCAAAAGCATCTGGATTATTTTGGTAAAATAAATGAGAGAGTTGTGTCCCAAATGTAGCAAGCCCATCTGTTATGTATTAGTTATACTGTTAAAATAGAATGGATATATTCTGGTGGGTTTTATTGTTGAGGAAGTTCCCAAAGCCATGAATGAATACAGTTTCTATAGGCTGAAATAACTTTCTTCAGTCTTAGCAGGTGTGCTACAAGAGGGAGAGGACCGCTTCTTTCAGATGTTCAATGAATTAAGAGAATTGGGGAGGAAAGTAGCTGGTGAAGAATAAAGAGACAATAGTACTAGGATAAAAGTTCACTGCACTAGACTACTCCAGTATTTTTACTTCTGTCCTTGAGCTTAAGGGAAACACGGGAATTTCTGCACATCACTGACCTCTCCCACAGGATTGGAAGGGATTTCTGACCCCCACATCATATGATTCTGCTCACAAGTTTGTAAATTATACTTTAAGAAGTCAGTTTTAAAACATTCTTTTGGCAAGATTGGAGTACATTACTTAACCCTTCCAAGTCTTTGAAATCTTCTAGTTACTAGCCCAATGACCAGCTCATGCCAACAGTAGGGTTCTTTTTAGCTGTAATTCTTTTCTCTCCTAAATCTGCTATTTTTCATACTAATGTATTTATAGGGACATCCTGTGTCACATCAGCCTTCTCTCCAGCACCCTGTTCATCCTATTAGCCCTCTTCTAAACTTGTTCCTGTCTGAATTCATTGTTCTTGAATACAGATGGCTGGAGTTGTATATCAGAATTACAGAACATACTAGTATTGCAGAAGACATCCCACCAGTGCCAAATAACATCTTTAAAATATTCTTGACTAGGAATCTTTTTTCCTGGTGCGTGCTAGTGTTTCATGTGCCTTTTCCACAGCCACATGATTGTAATAAATTTTGTTAGTTGCAGCTTGCATTACCCAAGATTGGAACTCATTATTTGAAAATTACAAAGGACTTGATTTTATTGATTGCAGTACCATCCCATTTGAGGTACTTTCAGATGTTGAGTTCTTCCTACCTACTATTCTGAGCCTCATTTTATTAGCACCACCTCCAAATTTTGCATTACCTGCAAATTTGGCAAACTACATTACTAACCTTAGTTTGCCTTGCAGCACTCCACCTTGTTTCTCCCTTTCATTTAGCTCCTCATCTATTCTACAGGAGCTCTCTTCTCCTGTATCAAGTTCTAACTTTGTGTATGGTACCACATCAAATGTTTTGCTAACCTCCAGAAAGATCCCCCAGTCTCAGCATTTTTGCTTCTTCGCATACATGAGTGCATGTGCGCACGCACACACACTTTCTCCTTACCAAAGATAGACAAGTATCTCAGAAAGAGATTTGTGCAAGGCTAAATCTATTTTGCCTTTTGTCCTGGATAGCTGCATAGGGGTTTTTATTTTCTTCAGAACAAAGTCTCACAAATATTGAGGTTCAGCCTAGCGGGTCTTCATTACTTGGCCTATTTTTTCCACTCTGCTTTCTCTAATATTATTCCTAATAGTTAAGTGGCTGGGGCTGCTATACATTAGTGTTCCCATTTAAGAGCTCAAATGATATCACTAGACCAGTTGTCTAAGCTGACATAGAAGATGGAAAATGATAATTAGATTTCTCCATTCTTAGGAGGTGATTACAATTCTCCAAGTCATCACATACCAGCCCATTTATATAATCCTGTTTTGTTTGTTAAACTTGTTTGAGAGTATTTAACTTAAGTTCACTTTCCTTCTTAGTCATATGTATCACGCCCAGAGAAACAAGTCTTTGAAACACACACGCACTCATAGAGGTATAACATACATTACACTGACACGCCTTTAATCTCCCACTAATATCATCTTTTTATCTGACAGAAGGGGAATGGATATGAAGTCAGTCACAGGAGTAAGACAAATGAGGAAAAGAAAACCTGAACAGATGTACGTGGCTTGTTTGTCCAGGGAATTTTCCTGTTCCCCACCATCACTTCTCCACTTCTCTGTTAGAGCCCTAAAACAAGAAATCTTTTATTTTATAGCCCCAAGAACTTCCTGGTCAGTACCAACATAGAGTTCCCCTTTCTCAACAGATAATACAAACTACAGGAAAACTTACAGGCTAAGAGGAAAGAGATTGTAATGTTTTAGTATAATCAAGTAATCGTGAAATTAGGACTCTTCCTGGCTACTGTTTCTCCATTAGGTAGGAGAGAATAATAGTTAATTTCCTCCATTATGAAATCTAACAAATATTTCTGAAGCTTTTAGATCCTTAAATGGAAGACACAGTAGAAGTGATTGGTACTTACTTATAGCAGAATGAAAAAGGTACTTCAGCAAAAGGATAGTAGAAAAATACCTTCATCACAATTGGGCAGTAATACAGTTCTTTTAATGGAAACTCACAAATCTACTTTATCCTCGTACTTGGAAAGAAATACTTTAGCCCTTTACATAAATTCTGCTCAAGAAAGTTTGAAAAGGGTGTTCATTAGTATCAGCCAGCCAGCCAGCCAGGTGGCCAAATCTGCCTTTACTATGGCTTGGTTAATCAATCTTAGGGCTACATTTGAAATCTGCTTATGTTTTTTTCTAGTGATTTTTACTTAGTTTCTCAAATTTATACCAATCCTTCAAAATGCTTAACAATATTACAAAGTGGATTAGTGCCCACTAATGACTACTAACTTGGATTCCAAACAGGTATTTTCCCTTTTTTCTAGATTTCCTTGCATGTTGATGTTTTGGGCACTTGTTACATATCCCTTGCTCACTTATTTAATGATTTCCTTGCAAACAAGCAGAAGCAAAGAAAAAAAAAAAAAGGCTTTAGTAAAAAGATGTTCAGATGTAGGCACAATATTTGGGTACTGATTTTTGTGAAATAACTGTTGATTTCTACAGTTCAAGATATTGCACATTTAAGCATTCTTACCAGTCCCTTGGGCTGGGAGTCAGGTCCCTGTTTTCCAATCAAATCTAACCATGTTATCACTGTAGCTCTAGGACAGTCCATGCAAATCTTGAAATATATTCCAGATCTACCCTCAGCCATACCACAGTCAGGAATAAAACAAAACAAAACAACCCCCCCCCCCCAACTCTTTAATATTAAATCTGCTTCCTACTTCTTTCCTCTTCCTTCATACAACATTGCTTCTGCTGTACTTACAAGTCTATTAACAGTAAACATAAGTTAGCATGGTAAGTTAATACTATAACAGCACTTGTTCTTAGGGAGAAAGGGACCACAGAGACAGAATGATTTGTTTCAGCAATAGATGGTAGAAGGCTGTAAGTGGGGGGAATGTGCATTCTTTCCCTACTCTCATATTTTCAGTATATAATCTTTGAATATAAGAGTTCATGAAAAATAGGTTCCTACAGGTATCATTATTCCTACAGGCATCATTATTTTAGTTTGCTCCTGACTCAAACTTTTGAAGCAAGTCTCCTCATTTTCTCCACTTACTGCATTTTAATTTACATTGCAGAGAGGTCTCAGAATGCTTTGTTTCACCCCCAAAAGAGTCCAAATTGGAAAACACATTGCTAAAATGAACTCTAAATGCTAATGAGCAGCCAGTTCACAAACCAGACATGAAGCAGAAGAAAGTAAAACCGCTGAAACACATGTAGTGAGGGAATTGATGTGCTCATAGGGGGATGCACTGTTTGGTAGTATAGACATAGTAAACATTCACTTTCCAGGTTTCCTTTCCTACCTCTAGGAGAAACATTCATATTGTGTGGACATTGTGGTGTTTGGCTACCCATGGTTGTCCTATTTTGTCAGTGACCTGGTTAACAAATACTGAAATCCAACTTTAAATAAACAGGGCTCTCTTCATAATGGATATTAGTACTCAGAGTAAATTCTAACTTACCTTGTGGCTTTTGAGTCTTTTTTTTTTTTGCCAGAACTTAAAACACATACACACCAAACATATACACACACAAAGCCCACTCTGAATCTGATGAATACTTATGTAGGATAATCAAGATAAAAGTCCTCCCTTCAATACATCTACCCTACTTTCAGTCCCACTATTGAAGCAGGTCACCTGTATCAATATTCTTGGTGCTTTGCTGCATTTCTTTTTTTGATTAAAGAGAGGTTTGAGATTGCACTGTGCTATAGCCAGAAAAAGGAACCAAACCACTGCTATTGGGTTTGGCATGGCTTGGGGCATGCAGGATTTTCTCCTCTACTACCCCTTGGTAAATAACTTTTTATTTAGCATCTCTCATACAACGTGATTAGGGCAGAGACTTGCAATTGCCCCCAAAAGCCATAAGCACTGGAAAATTAGGAAGAAGTAAAGAAAAGAGTATGTGTATAAAAGGTGGTAGCAACAGAAATGCAGTTAGACCATCAACACTGGAAAAAGTTGAAAGCCATATCTAGAAACAGAACAGTCTTTCTGAAATGCTGACTATTAAGGGGACAACAAAAACTCGATAAAGGCACTGAGGAAACATTTGCCTCACCATTGCCTGCTATAGCTTGTGTTTCTGAAATCACTTACCCTGACAAAGGGCTACAAAGTCACAAAGCTCAAATTAAAATGAATATAATTCAATGAGAACTTACCAGAAGTAATATCATCACTATTACAATGCGAACCATGGTTTGTGGTACTGTCCACGTTCACTGAACTGAATTAGCCCTGCCCTACAGGATGTCTGTCTTTCCAGAATGCTGCCAGTCCCTTCCAACAAAAGCAACCCAAAGACCCCAAGATAGCTCTCCAAATATATTCTCACTCTTTTGCTATCTTTTGCCAAAGAGGAAAAGGAATGGGTATTTGGAAAGGGAGACTAATGTAAAATTGCTGTGTTTCTAACATTTATTCACCAAGCTAATTCTGGATATGTCATTTGTTTGTTTTTATTTCCAAAGTATGTTTTCCTGAAACCAGTTCTTTTAAGCTGACAGCTGTTCCTTCACTGGATTACATTACGTGAAATGCCTGTATATTTACCAATTACTCTCACATGTATGGTTCATGAAGTTTTCCATGCAGAAAACAGAGGCTTTGGAAAAAAAAAAAAAACAACAAATGGGAAGTGCTATTTTCAAAGCACATTAACTTTTTAAAAACTTCATCTGCAGTATGTTCTGAAATGGAACTTTCTTATTGCTCTTCAGTTTGGCCCCTGAGTAACTGTATTTCCTCTTAGAGTAAGCCTGGATACAAAAAAAGTCAACTGTTATATTTCTTTTTCCCTTTGTAATATTGTAAGTCACACAAAAAGATTCCTGTTTTCTGATAAGAACTACTCAAGTCAAAGTACCCTATATTTACCTCCCCCCCCAGCCCCCCCACCCTCATATAAAAGTAAAAACAAACCCAGTTTGTCTGTAATTTTCCCCTTCAAAATAATTTATGAAGCAATGAGACTTGGATTTTTATTTGTATAAATTACACAACAATTATAGTTTTCTTTAAACAATGAGACGAGTCTGTATTTAGCACTTCAATCATCGTTCTCAGTGTTGGAAATGTCTCTGATACTGATGGTAGAGTCTTATAAGAAGGAGAAATACTGAAAAAGAAAAAAAAAAAGAAAAGAAAATTAATCCTCTTTTGCTGAGTTTTAATGAATTACCAGGAAGTTAATATGTTAACTTATATTTCTGCTCATTCCCTTCTCCAACAAATTTGGGAACTGAATTCAAGAATCTGTTGCCCATCAGCTCTCGCTTCTCATGACTACTCACTTCAGGAAGTGCTCTCAATATACAAAATGAAAATAATCACCATATAAAAGAGCCTTCTGAAATGGCAGAAATTAAAGCAGAATTTTATTGCTTTAAGTCTTCAAGTCTTAGTTACTTTACTCACTATTATTCCTACATTGCTGACAAATTAGTCAGTCAGGTTAATTACCTTTATATTATTACTTCAAGTCTTTCGGGCTGTGGTTCCACAGATGCTTTTCCTCAATCTCAAGCAACGCCTACTTAAGCATTTTCTCCCCTCTGCCTGATTCCTGGCCCACTACACATCTCTCTGTTGAGCCAGTAAAACTGTTGGTGGGACTGCACTATGAAATGGTCCAGGTTAAAAATGAATTTTGTTTTTGATATAGTTATTTTTTAATCCAGATCTGGTTCACTATGGGATTCGGCAAATAATTTCAACAGTGCAACTGAGAGGGTCACAAACACGTAGCAAGGGTTGAAATGGCTTAAGCTGCCTTTGATCCTAAGATAAAAGTCCACTCTGTCCTAGTAAAGATGTGTCAAAATTTATTTTTGATACATGAACACAGGATTAAGAAAGAGGTTAAGCATGTAAATTGGGAAATTTATAGTAAAAAAATTGTGGGAACCATAAACATTTTATATTTCCAAGACAACCAAGTCATAATATTTGCGCAGACTACTTTTACTAAAAACCCACTACTGTAAAAGCAGCATCAACTGCAAGCTGCTACACTGTAGTTCAAAAACGTCACTACTTAATAAGGACTGAATATGATTGCATTTGCATGTAGAATTTTAATCCGAGCCTGAACCAGATGTACTTGAGTCTTCTTAATAATGTTCTTCATTTTAAATGAGGTATTACAGTCTAGCGAGATTGATAGCCACAGATAATAAGTTAAACTGCACTAATCAGTGAGATGTTTATTTAGCACTAACAGCAGCAGTACAAACTGTCAATAATATCATAGGATAACTCAGGTTGTAAGGGACCTCAGAAGATCCATAATCTGACAACCTGTTCAAAGCATGGTCAACTATAAGGTCAGACCAGGTTGCTCAGGGCTTTATCCTGCTGGATCTTGGAAACCTTCAGGACAGAGACTGCACCACCTCTCTGGGCAACCTGTTCCACTGCTTGACTGCCTCAGGGTGAAAACGTTATGCCCAGCCTGAACCTCTCTCTGTTTCAACTTATGCACATTGTCTCTCGTCATCCCACTGGGCACCACTGTGAAGAGCCTGGCTCCATTTTCTTGATACTCCTCAAAGGTACTGGAAGGCTGCTGTTGGGCCCCCACAAAGCCTTCTCTTCTCCAGGCTGAACAAGCCCAATTCCCTCCTGATAAGGCATATGCTCCAGCCCCCTGACCATCTTGGTGGCCCTTTGCTGAATTTGCCCCAGTTTATCATCGTCTTTCCTGTAGTGGCAGTCCCCAAACTGGATGCAGTGTTCTAGATGGGGTCTAAACAAGTGTGGAGTAGAGGAGGATCATCACCTGCCCCAGCCTACGGGTATGCTCCTGTTAAGACAGCCCAGGATGCTGCTGGACACCCCTGCTGCCAAGGCTCACTGCCAGCTCTACCAGTTGCATTTGCTGTCTACCAAGGCCCCCAGGTCCTTTTTTGCAAAACTGCTCTCCAACCAGTTAGCCCCAGCCTGTATTGTTGCACAGGATTCTTCCTTCCCAGGTACAGGACTTTGCATTTGTACTTTTTGAATTTTATAAGGCTCCTGTTGACCCATTCCTCCAGCCTGTCTAGGTCCTCCAAATGGCAGTATCCTCGAGTGTATCAACTGGTCTCTACAATTTGGTGTTATCTGCAAACTTCAAGAGCAAGCACTCCTTTGCCTCCTCCAGGTCATTAATAAAGACATTAAACAGGCCAGCTCCTAGGATAGACCCCTGCAGTGCTCCACTTGTTCATGGCCTCCAGATAGTGTTACCCATTAACCACTACACCCAAGTTCAACTAGTTTTTTACCTATCTAGTTGTCCGTTCATTTAGATCAAAATGTCCTACCTTGCTACATGAATATCGTGGAAGATGGTGTCAAATGCCTTGCTAAAGCTAAGGTAAACAACATCCACTTGCTCTCCCCTCATCCACAAATCCAGTAGTTTTATCACAGAAGGCAATCAGGTTGCTCAGGCATGATTTACCCTTGATAAATCCATGCTGGCTGTGCCCAACCACCTTCTTTTTGTGCTCAGAAACAGGTTCCTAGAGGACTCGCTCCATGATTTTCCCAGGGACCAAAGTGAGGCTTCAAAACTGCCATCAGCTTTGAAAATACTCCAAATTAAAACAGGATTAAAGGATAGGTAAATAAGTTTTAATGTATAGTTTGAAGAGATCCTTAGAATGGAAAAGAAGTGACTACATTAAAATTTCTCCCCACTTTGTTCTCTCAATCCCCAGATTAATTAAAAACAAAAAAAATGCAAATTTGACTACTGGACAAAATGAAGAAAATGTTGCCCTAAGAATTTTTTCAGAGGATTACAGCCACATGGTAACTGAGTGTTTAAACTACTATTCTGTTAGATCAGAAATAAACTACTGTGTGTGTGAACTCAAATCTTGTCTCATCAATTCCTAAACAGTGTTGAAAAATACAGTGGATTATTTACCAAACCTATCATTCCTAAGTCACTGTTAAGTGTAGATTTAAATTTGACACATAAAAAGTCTTTCATATTTTACTCCCATTTGATTTCCATACTACAAATGCCCAAAAGAGCCAGGTGTTGCTTACAAGTGATGCAAACGTGGCTCATCTTGATGCCACTGCCTTATTTTTTTTCCTATGGGCTCCAGCAGCTTAACCACTCATTTGAGTGCAGCACCTTATACTTCTCATAAGCCTACGCTGGGCTGGCTGAGGAATTTTGATAAATTCAGAAAATGACAGTTTAAAATGTATTGGTTTGCATTTAGCCAAAGACCCCCAGAAATGGCCCAGATGAACAAGCTCTCTGATAAGAATTATTTTGGCAGACAATTCTTCCTTTGGCAGCCCCTTTCCAGCATCATCCCAACCCTAACTGTAGGCCACACTATTCTGTGGAGTTTTTGTAGGAATAAAGTTACAAATTAAACAGTGCAAAATCCAGATGGACCTCTGCTATATTGTCAATGGAGGAAGGATGTTGGATTTCATCAGAGAATTAGACTGAACAGGGCCTGGCTCAAGTCTGCTGAAACGTGAATGCAAAAATTTTGGGGACAGGTTTGTGGGATAGAGAAAGACTATCCTTGGATACAGCCATGTGGGGACAGGCCAGAGGCAGGCAACTATCATTGCTGGGCGCAAATTCTTAAAAAGCCCAAATCTTAAGCTTTAAGAACTGTCTGATTAGTGATACCAATACAATATGCCAATTCATGATCAGCTCAAAAGCAAGTTTTACTGCAATCCCATCTACTGTTTAAGTATCATATATAAGCACACTTCTAAGATTCTATATAAAAAACCCGGAGCTCCCCCACATCTCTTTCCCCAACCATTTTGACAAAACAATTTACCTTTTTAGATTCATCCAGCTCCTTGCTATTTTGCTAAAAGCTTCAGACCCTGGTGCTGTCATTGCTTCAAAATCAACCAACTGAAATGCAACAAAACAAAAGATCTTCAGAAATGAGAGAAGTTTTAAATTCTGTAATTCCACAGAGTTAATTCTTGAATATTCTCAATAGTTAAATTCAAATTTAAAACTATATCCTTCTTTTTGTGGTAAAATACATTTTTTTTAAAAATCATCTCTTAACAAGACATTTATAATAACAATTCAGTGCCAGAAAATACTGTAATACAGGGCTGAAGACAGACAACACCCAATTAAAACTGAGGTATTTCTCATTGATTCTACATACTGTATTCTGAAAAATGCCAAAATATAGTATCACCAGAATGGTAGATTTATACTGAGCTTTCCAAGCATTCTGTATTGCTTCTTTCCCCAATGGATTTTTGGGCAAGTTTTGACTACACATAGCTAAGACATCCAGGCAACTTCGTATCTACAGCTGATAAGGTGTTTTCAATGAAACAATGTGTAGTCCAAGACAGTAGTTCTTTAATACTGAAACATCTAACTTGAAACATTTGGGGTTCAGTGGACTTTGGCTGAATTCAAAGGTTCTGAGAGAACCTACTCCTGGTGGGTGAGGAATAAGCTCACAAATTGGTTTATGCATAGACTAGTTTGTCCCTCATCACCAAAGAAAGGTGTTTGGAAGTCAGCAGGCATGCCAGGCACTGAAGCTGTCTGCAGGTTGGTGTACCCCATTGCAACCAATACTGGATGCTATACTGGCCTTGGCTACTGGCAGACCTGCCAGTAGAACAAGACTCTCTAGYGCTGGACAACTTTGGCTTCAGAGAAGTCTGATAATGCATCTTCTCATAAGCTTGGGACTAGAAATCCCCTTCTAATGAATCTGGCAAAAAATCCCAGTTTCATTCAATTGAAAAAAAACAATTTCTTCCAGCTGGTGAAAATTTTCATAAAAAAGGTTTTGTTCCAGTTCAGGCACAGAAGTGGCCCCAAAGTTTCCTGTAAGTCAGAAATCCTGCTTTTAAGTAATCCTGAAACTCTGCTTGCCTGCATAAATCAGTCAGCAAAATGCACCACTCTATTTAGACCTAAAAAGATGCATAAAACTTCCCCAGATAAATAGATCTTCCACTTTAGCTAGAACTCCTACAGAACACTGAAGATACCAGCTTAGTGACCCACTGAAAAGCAAGCTTTCTTGCTATTAAGCAAGTGCAGTCCACTCTTAAAAGCTATTAGGAGTACAGTATACTATTTGCCTCAACCGTTTTCAGTTTTTGTTTTGTTTCGAGTGTTATCAGCCTTCTAAACTCATTGTACTGAAAGGACAACTTCATTGTTTTCACATGTACTGCTGGAAAAAGGGAAAGTCACTCTTTCTTCAGTTATGCATGCAAGGTGTTTTCTTCAAAAATGCTGATTCTCACCAGAATTTCTTTGATCCTTTTGACAATGCATTAAAAGACAAAGGAGCTCTCACTCCTTGCATGCTGAAGAGGCAATACAGCTAACAGGTCAATAGTTGAAATAAATTTTCCATCAGCGTATCAGTATATTACTGAATACACAAAGGGAACCCCCATCATCGAGCAAGGTGGTATAATTTTGAATCTAGTGACTTAAAAACTAAGACTTCATTTTGAATTGAGCAGGATACAGAGGGGAAGGGGGAATTAAGAGAAGTTGCAAATGTATTCCGGATCATTTAGAGGTCGACAAGTAGAAATACATTGAGAGCAAAGAAAGAAAATTTCTGCTACACACCCAGAAGAGCCAGTAATTCTGCCCCAGTATTCTCAGAGTACTTTCAAAGCAAGCTGGAAAGAGCTGCTCAGCACCCTAGAATGGCTTCAGGGTTAAAAAGGCATAATTACTGTGGCAGATGAACTGCTACAATTTCTGAGTTAATCAGAGATATTGCAGATACTACCTCAATCTCACCTGTTGTCAGGACAGTTATGAAAACTTTAAAACCCTCTCAGGCTGCAGGACAACACAGTAAATGGCTGACACCTCCAGTAAACCATTGGGCAACTTCTGTTCATTCTTACAGCTCCCTCCCCACATTTATAAGTATTACTGCCTCTACCAAGGTTGAGTCAGTGTATTTTGATACTTGCCTTTCCTTTAGGGATTTTTCCTGATATTTCTTTTCCACTCGCCATTAGTGCTCCCATGATCACTGAATAAGCTATCACACTAAAAAACAAAATAGAGAAGTCTTTCCACAATACTATTTTAGATAACACAGACAAATTGAATCTTCTACTATTGCACAGAAGATTAATAAAAAATACTTTGACAGTTACTTTATTTTAGAAGCAAAACCAAACACGAAACACTTAAAGGTGAAAACACTTTCACTCTCCAATACCATGGGAATGAACTTATGGTCCTGCGGAGATGAACTACTGAAAAACACTGTTTCTACAGGGGTCAGAATCAATTTCAGACTTGTGAGCTCTTAAAACTCCTCTAAAACTAAAGCTAAAGACAAAGCAAACTCCTGTTTCCAAGATACTTAACTATAACTACAGTCCAGCAGAGTTTATGAACTCTGCTGCAACAGAGCTAGAAGCACTGTAGAACAAAAAGCAAACTTTCTCACCCCGCAGCTGTTCAATATTTAACTTTTTTTTTTGTGTGTGAAACTCAAACAAGTTCTGTTCATTTTTACATTCTGTAAGATAAAAACACAGTTTGATCATACAACTGAAAATCTCTCTCTCTCTTTTTTTTTTTCTTTTAAACTAAGCTGTGCTTAATAATAAGGTTAAAACTCTTAAGTGCTCTGTGCCAGAGATTCAGCAAAGTCTTAGATGTAACCAGGTTTGAATTAAACTGGAATTTCAGTTAGAGAGACCTGTGAAATATGGGGAATTTATTCTAAGGTTTCATTTGGTGACCCTAACATTTGTAATAAATTACTATTTACCGTGCAGTGTCCCTTATTAAAACTAAACCATCCTAAAAATATATTTTAACTAGAATATATATTTCAGTAAAGCTTTTCGAGTGAAATTACAGTGCTGTAACATAATGTGAATTAGGAACTCAAAAGCTCCACTTTAAAAATGACACTTTTCAGTCTGTGAGCTGAAGTCTATAAATACAGACTACTCATTATTTTAAATATGCATGCAGCTATGAATAATTACCATCAGTATGACAAGACAGCTTTTAAAACAGTACAAAGTCAGTCCCCATTGTCATGGCAGCATAAAACAAGACACTGCAGGACAGACAGTTCAACTCAAAGAGCCAGTTTTAGTCACTTAAAAATAAATATATTAAGATACTGAAATATGCGGACATTTTAGAGTATTGAAGATAACAGATGTATGACAAAAGAAAAACACTAACCTGGATCCTCTTGAAAGAGGCATTAAATTATAGAAGTAATAAACTAATGACAGGATCAAGTTGCACACAGCATCTGCTTCCTAAGTTTAAAAAAAAAAAAAAAAAAAAGAAGAAGGCAATTAAACACTAATGGTCCAGACAAAAATCACAAAACCATGTACAGTAATCCATATAGAAAGGTCTTAAAATACTATGATTTTTTCCTAAGGAACCATTTCAAATGTGAAAAATGTCAAGCTGATAAATTGAAGTCTGATTAACAGATGTTTAAGGAAATTATTTTATTATACGTTTAATATTTAGGTGAACTACAGTTCACCTGTACCATGTTAAAGGACCAAAAATGGAAAGGACAAACTCAAATGTAGTCAGATCCTTATTACAGTACAAACTAACATGAACACAATTATAGCTCTTTGCCACAGACCTGTGGTTTCATGTTACTTCTCATATCTGGCCACCATGAACCAAATCTACACATGATCTTAAGCAGTGCTTGACAGGACAATGAAGCAGTGATCACAGATTTACTGGATTAAGCAAACAAAAATAAAGTGCATTTCTATATTAGAGTACTTTGTGACATTGGGACCTCCTTGTCTGGACTTCCCCTTTGCTGCAGCAAAGCAGAGCAAACTTTTGAATAACAGGTAAAAATATGGCAATTTATTTTAATTGCCATAATTAGGCTTAAACAAGCAGTCAATTCAAGCAGTCATTTTCATTACTTAAGATCTTCACTGCTTAGGATCTCAAAAATTATTAAGAAGGTAGGTGTTAAACAGAAGGTATAAAAACATAATAGAATTACATCAAGGAATTCATCATTTCCATTAAAACAACCTTACCCCCAGCTCTGCAGATAGAACTAGTACTTTTCCTTTAGCTGTTAGATCCTTATACAGCGCATCTATTTCTGCATGATACAGTTGTGTTCTTTCTTCAGTTGTCTGAGTTTCTACCGAAAATAGTATGTTCCCCACTCTGTCAAGCAGATTAAACAAAAAAAGGAGAATAGGATTTTTTTACACAGAGCTTGATACACAATCTAATATCCAAGGTAAGTTACAAATTTACTACAGTAAAATATTACATCATAACCTTTTTCCTATCATTCTTCTTAAGCATGAGAATAAATGAATTGCACCCCCCTTCCATAAAAATCACAGAAATTAAAAACATTTTGTCATGCTCTAAGTTTTTCTGGAAGAGTATGTAAAGACTGATGTCTAATCACAGATAAAGTATTTCATTGAAGGATATCTGACAAGCATTAGTGTTTCACTTCAAGTGGGGGGGGGGAAAAGGTATTTAAAAATATCTTCTTGGTTTTGGCACTTTTGTATAGAATGTACGCTATAGTTTTGTTAATATGTAAACTGCCAAACTGGAACTTAGGGCACCAAACTGCCAAACTTAGGGCACTAAGTAGGATCACAACTCTAGACTTCAGGAGAGCAAACTTTGGCCTCTTCAGGGACCTACTTGGAGGAATCCCATGGGTGAGGGCCCTAGAAGGAAGGGCATTCAAGAGAGCTGGTTAATATTCAAACATCACCTCCTCCAGGCTCAAGAGCGGTGCATCCCTATGAGTAGGAAGTCAAGCAAAGGAGGCAGGAGACCTGCATGGATGAGCAAGGAGCTCTGGCAAAACTCAACCAGAAGAAGGAAGTCTACAGAAAGTGGAAAGGGGGACAGGCCACTTGGGAGGAATATAGGAACGTTGTCAGAGTATGCAGGGATGCGACGAGGAAGGCTAAGGCCCGTTTGGAATTAAATCTGGCGAGAGATGTCAAGGACAGCAAGAAGGGCTTCTTCAAATACATCAGTAGCAAGAGGAAGACTAGGGAAAATGTGGGCCTGCTGCTGAATGGGGTGGGTGCCCTGGTGACAAAGGATGCAGAGAAGGCAGAGTTACTGAATGCTGCCTTTGCTTCAGTCTTTTCTGCTCAGGCCAGCCCTCAGGAACCCCAGACCCTGGAGGCAAGAGAGAAAGTCTGGAGGAAGGAAGACTTTCCCTTGGTGGAGGAGGATCGGGTTAGTGATCATTTAGGCAAACCCACAAATCCATGGGCCCTGATGGGATGCACCCACGAGTGCTGAGGGAGCTGGCGGATGTCATTGCTAGGCCCCTCTCCATCATCTTTGAAAGGTCATGGAGAACAGGAGAGGTGCCTGAGGACTGGAAGAAAGCCAATGTCACCCCAGTCTTCAAAAAGGGCAAGAAGGAGGACCCGGGGAACTACAGGCCAGTCAGCCTCACCTCCATCCCTGGAAAGGTGATGGAGCAGCTCATCCTGGAGGCCATCTCCAAGCATGTGGAGGAAAAGAAGGTGATCAGGAGTAGTCAGCATGGCTTCACCAAGGGGAAATCATGCCTAACCAATCTGATAGCCTTCTATGATGGAATGACTGGCTGGGTAGATGAGGGGAGAGCAGTGGATGTTGTCCCCCTTGACTTCAGCAAGGCTTTCCACACTGTCTCCCATAACATCCTCATAGACAAGCTCAGGAAGTGTGGGCTAGATGAGTGGACAGTGAGGTGGATTGAGAACCGGCTGAATGGCAGAGCTCAGAGAGTTGTGATCAGCAGTGCAGAGTCTAGTTGGAGGCCTGTAGCTAGCGGTGTCCCCCAGRGGTCAGTCCTGGGTCCAGTCTTGTTCAGCTTATTGATCAATGACCTGGATGAAGGGACAGAGTGCACCCTCAGCAAGTTTGCCGACGATACAAAACTGGGAGGAGTGGCTGATACACCAGAGGTCTGTGCTGCCATTCAGAGAGACCTGGACAGGCTGGAGAGGTGGGCGGAGAGGAACCTCATGAAGTTCAACAAAGGCAAGTGCAGGGTCCTGCACCTAGGGAGGAATAACCCCAGGCACCAGTACAGGCTGGGGGTTGACCTGCTGGAAAGCAGCTCTGCTGAGAAGGACCTGGGAGTGCTGGTGGACACCAAGTTRACCATGAGGCAGCAATGTGCCCTTGTGGCCAAGAAGGCCAATGGTATCCTGGGGTGCATCAGGAAGAGTGTTGCCAGCAGGTCGAGGGAGGTGATCCTCCCCCTCTACTCAGCCCTGGTGAGGCCACAGCTGGAGTACTGCGTCCAGTTCTGGGCTCCCCAGTACAAGAGGGATGTGGCACTACTGGAGCAAGTCCAGCGAAGGGCTACAAAGATGGTTAGGAGACTGGAACATCTCTCTTATGAGGAAAGGCTGAGAGAGCTTGGCCTGTTTAGCCTGGAGAAGAGAAGGCTGAGAGGAGATCTTATCAATGTGTACAAGTATCTGAAGGGAGGGTGTCGAGAGGATGGGACCAGACACTTCAGTGGTGCCCAGCAACAGGACACGAGGCAACGGGCACAAACTGAAACACAAACAATTCCATCTGAACATGAGGAAATACTTTTTCACTGGGAGGATGACAGAGCACTGGAACAGGTTGCCCAGAGAGGTTGTGGAGTCTCCTTCTCTGGAGATATCCAAAACACGCCTGGACGCAATCCTGTGCAACGTGCTCTAGGTGACCCTGCTTGAGCAGGGGGGTTGGACTAGATGATCTCCAGAGGTCCCTTCCAACCTCAACCATTCTGTGATTCTGTGGAACTGTTTCTGCATAAAAGTGTAATTACAAACTATGGATTGAAACAGATCCATGCAGAACAAAACCTCTACAAAACAAAATTATACAGTTCTAATTGCACCAAAGTATCTTTCCAAGATAGTGGTGCCATGTATTTTACATCATCTTACTGTATATAGACATATGATTTAGAATGTAAAATTAAAAGCCAAGAGATAAGTTAACACTCCACTATGTAAGCCCAGCTTCCACACCACATGTTGGAAACGTACAAGTTTTGGGAAAACTTCCAGTGTGTAGAATTTAAAATCCCATAATGAACCAGAGGCAAGAACTATCTATTCAAACTTTCAGTTAGTGGCTTCTGAACTTCGGATTAATGGTCACACTTTGAGAAGACAATGAGCCCATATCCCTAAAGGGAGGCAATTACCCAGAGTCTGGCCCGCAGCCCCCTGAACACACCTTCACAGAAGAAGAATGGCACAGTCCGAGTTGGCAGTTACAGATAGAAGATCCACCAACATCGTGAAAAACCATAAAACGAAAAGGTCAGAAACCAAACAGAAGAGACGGCTTTTTCCATTCTTGGATAATAGAAATTTCCATTCCACTCAGGACTTCTCAATGTCCATAGCAGGCAAGGTCTCACAATAAGAAAGATATTTCAGTATGGATAAAGATTTTTCTCCTCTAGCATTTTACAGTCTACAACAAATAATAAGGTCTCTCTTCATTTATATACTCTGTGTTAGAGAATCACTTCAACTGGGCCCGCTCCTTAAACATTACCCATATTCCCTCTTTGTTAGGAAATACAACAGGAAAAGAAGACCTCAGATAAACAAAAGTTTTAGTTATTGCACAAATGCCAGCAGTGAAACACAAAATCCATTTTATGCAAGCAGAAAAGGGTATTTTGAGAACAAATTAATAATGCTAATACTTCATCACTACAGCATTTTATGCATGTATTTGAAAATAGCAAACATACTTATCTCCTGTTACTGTAATTGTGAATCCATCATATTCTTTCCCTTGATCCTTGAGGCTGGGGACTTTAGTGTTCACAGTAAACCCTTCTCCTGTTTTACTGTTAAACTGCTTTCAAAAGAAAAATAAAGTAATATTAGAGAGGATGCACAGAGACAGACTTCCTAACTATTGTTCTGAAACACCGTAAAATACCTGGAGCAGAAATGGAAGTGGAGAAACACAGAGCAAAGAGTATCAAGAGTTACTGTAAACTACATTATTTCTTTCATTATTTATTTCCTACTGAATGGAAATCTCAAGTATTGAATGAAGGATACTGCCATTCTACTTTATAACTACATACTGAAAACAGATCTGCGCTTCTTGTGAAAAGCAACTGTATAAAGCAGCTCAAATTATACAGATGGCAATGATTTTTCCCAAAATTGCATGCTGATAGTAACCATTTGGTGTCACAATGTAAATGCAAAAGCCTGAATTTTAGAATCTGTATTTTCTGTTTATACCGACAAGTAAATGCATTAGTCTAAGTTGGATTCTAGAATACAGCTCATAGCAACAATTTCTTAGCTGTAATCCAGGCTCAATTAATGTTTATCCTCATCAGGAGGAAAGATATCACAAAGTTTAAGAATTTTACAAAACTGAATTAGCTAAGTGTAATACTGTAGCCGAAGAGTTGTAACTATGTATAAACCATGCAAAACTATTTAAAATAAAGCCAAAAGCCCAGCTTTTGACAAACAACATTCCCCAACTATCTGAATAACCAAATTGTGTCAATATTAGCAGGCATTCATATTATGCAGACACTGTTAATGACTACTGTGCAATAATTACTGTTGAATGAATAACTTGTGCCATTATTTATTTTAAGATAGAACTAATGATCCAGGATGTTACATTTAAACTAAAAGAACCTGCATTTATYTTAAAGAAACAAATTTAAAAGCCTTTATTGAGAAACAGCATTCCAGTTTGACACAATTTAGAATGAGATACAGAAGATTCAAACCAGAACAAAATGTATTGGTTATGAAAACCAGGAAAAATATTTGCTGCCAGTTCTTAGAAACATTATTTCAAAATAAGTTATGTATAGTTTGCTATGTTTATATATTCTCATCATCCACTTGGAGTAATCTGTATTTTCAAATCCACTAATAGCATTTTTTCTGGCCTACAATCCAATAGTAGTAGTACCATATTAGGTACTCTGCAGGGTCTTATTTATACATTCATGTGCCACTAGGGAACACTTAATTGTCTATCCAATACCAACATCTAGTATTTTTTCTTCACAAGTTTTTATTTAGATTCTGTTGTCA
This sequence comes from Apteryx rowi, assembly GCF_003343035.1. NCBI lineage: Eukaryota > Metazoa > Chordata > Aves > Apterygiformes > Apterygidae > Apteryx > Apteryx rowi. Next base: position 193,145 of record NW_020451175.1, read on the forward strand.
TCCACTTAGCTTCCTCTTGCAAGGCAAAGATGAAGACAGGAATATAAAGAGGACTTCCAAATCTATTACCTGCTCTTTGAAAAGACACTTATATTTGTAATACCTATTGAAACACCCCATGGAAACATTTACATTATAGTGCTTGAGCCATGTAGCCTCTGTAAGGCAGCTATAGTGCCCAAGTGACTGAGCACTACAGTGAGCAAGTCCAAAACCAGTCTCAGTAGTAGCAGCAAGATAAATACACTTGCAGAGAGGACTTTTCTATGACAATTAGTCAGCTTTGTTTAGAGGTATCTTGGTATCTATATATGAAACTGCACTGTAGACAATACCCTATAAGAAAACAGATGAGTTTGTCTTTGTTTAGAATGACTATTCCTTCCCAAATTTTATTCTATTCTGAATTAAATCCTGTCCAGTTTTTACAAAATAAATACCTTGTAACAACATTTCTCCAAACCCAAATACTTGCACACTTCTCATCCTAGATTAATGGGGGGGGGGGGGCAGACCTTTTATTTAAACTCAGTTTAAGTCTGACTGCTTAAGCTGAAAGGATAGGAGCATACCTTACTTAACAAGTCATAGGATACAATGCATTTCTACAGAGACCATCACCACCAAGTAGAAAAACCTGCAGGTTCCCCCCTCAGCCCCCGGTTCCTTTTCTGGTAGTCTTCCAGAGCAGAAGACTGTAAACCACCATTTCATTTCAGATTGGCCATCAGTCTTTAAGAGCAACTACTCCCCCACGTTCCCCCCACCTCCACCATTTACTGACTTAGACCCTTGAAGCTAAATTAAAAAGAGTTCCCATGTCCCTAATCTTTCAGGCACCTATTCAATATGTTCCTTTTTACTGTACCTACATACCGTAAGCCTGTTACAGAGGATCACAAGCCTTCCTGGCTGATAAGACTGGCTTCAGAGAACTACATTCAACTTTTTGTTTTCTTTTTTTTTCTTTTACCAATTCACAATTAGATCAAGCCTTCCAAATATATATCACACATCTGCATATATCTAAGGGAAGGTCACACCCTGCATATACAGATTTGAAATAACCTGAATTAGTGTTTGCAGTTATTCATTTTAAGCTCATATACTATGGTTTTATTCTGAAGATCTGGATATTTGCCAGAAAAAGTTTTATTATTTCCATCATATTTTGAAGTTTTTTTCTTTAATTTACCTTCATTACGGGAAGAAGATCTTCTACTTTATGTACTTTTTCCAATGCTTCTTGAACCCCTAATAGTCCTTTTGGATTATTAGCACTGAAAAAAAATATGGAATTGCAATGGTTGAACACATCTAGCATTTCTGGAAATCCATCTAGCTTTAACCTAATTAACCATACCAATGGTCAGTGAAATACATTATTGAAAGTTATTTAATTATTTCTTTTTGGAAAAGTGAGTTCCTGCATATTTGGCTACATGCTTATCTATTCTATCATAAAAGAAGCATTTTCATTCTTTAAAAAGTAATTTCTTCCTATACCATCTCAGATAATTTTTTCAGCTTCAAACCTCAACTTCAAACTACACATTTCTTTCTCATTTGCTGTCAGCAAGACTAAAACACTAAACAGTATTTGCATGCATGTGTGCGGGCAGGGGACTGTTAAGAAAAGGTGGAGAAGAATAGGTTTAGCTTTAGAAATACTCTTCTCAGAACGTGTGCATCTATGTAGCCTTAAAGGTACATAAGTATCACAAACATAGGCACAGCCAGGCTTTGGGGAAACCTACTGAATAACTCTAATATTTACTAATGACTGCATCCAGATTTTCAAAACAGAAGTATTTAAAAACCATAGCACAAATTGCTCTGGTTTAAGGTCAAATGCTACTGGTTCAGTCTGGACAAGCTTTCTCTCAATAGAGGACAGTCTTCCCAGTTACTACAAAGCTTATGAACTTTTCAGCAGGTATCATAAATGTTTTTAAATTTAAAAGTTTTCAACTGTTATAAGGAGTTTCTGCACTTTATTTTTTGACATTTAAGTAGTACAATGAGATTGAACATCAGAACTCAATACTTCACAAAAGTTACCAGGACAAAGAAAAATTAGAGAAATTAAAGCTAAAATAGTACCTTAAATATTAACGTTGTCAGAAGACTGTTGCCACAAATGAGGTTTAGAAGACATTTAACTTATAAAAGACTGATCAAAGTTTGAAATACATGCTAATATCAACTTTAAGATTACCTTTAGTCACATTCCCATTTAAGATTCTACAACTGTCTTCTGTTCCAGGTCAAGGTTTACCAATCCATTTAGGTAATAGGTAGTAAAGATTTTCTGCTCCTTAAAAACTACCTGTCAAATACCACAGTTTCCTATAAAGTTACCTTCCATATCTTCTCCCATTCTCCCTCCTTCTCACTCTTAAAGGCTGGATTTATCACCCTACTATTTAATAAATTCATTTCAATATTCAGAGAAACTGTACTCTGTTCTACCAGAAAGGAACCTAGTGTCTTTAAAAAGTCGGATTTTTTGACAGAATTGACATCCACTCATATCAAAAGTATGTGTACAAATTCAACATCATTATTTATTTATAGGTATAGTGTAATTCACATAGTATTTTTTCTTCTTAAAAAAAAACCAAAAAAACCCCTAAGGGCAATGAATATGATTTTGCATTTCCATTAAGAAATAAGACACAGTTACAGACACTAAGAAAACTAGAACTTCCTAGAATTAAGAAAATATCCCTCAAACTTTCTGGAACTGTATATTAATATTACATAAAATTCAAATCAATGTTACTAGGGAAAAGGGGGGGAAAAAAAACCCAGTAATTTACCCATGATAAACAAGGATCCTATCTTTGATAAAATGAAGAATTTTCTCAAAATATTCCAGGTACCTCATGTTAATGACCTGTCCCCTACAAAGAAAAAAAAAAATTTTTAAGTCTGTTTTTTCAATCCTAACAGCCCACGTTAGGGCTAAGATACAAATATTAATCATTAAAATTTGACAGAATTTTATTTACAGACGTTTCATAAATTAGGGGAAACAACTAGCAGTTTGTCTGAACTGAAACTCTCCAACCCCCATTTTGAATATAGATTCAAAAGGGGACTTACAAAATCTCTGAGATATTACTGGTACTGTTGTTCCACGGTAAACTATATTATATGGATAATTTCCCATTTTCAGTGTTCCCATGTACAACAAAACATATCTATATGATAATCATAGATTTGTACAAGGAAATAATTGTTCTTAGAGTTATGTACACTAGAAGAAATTGCAGAATAAAGAGAAAATTATCAATCCCCATACTGATTTGAGAACCAACACTCTCCAATTTATATATTTGCCAATATATGTGCTGATATGCTCTGACTGTCCAAGTACAGTTTTCTTTCTTCACCTAAGTCTCTATACATTGAAGTAATTTTGCTTTGACTCCTAACAGTTATAAGTAGTAACTGTTAAACAAAAGTGACAAAAGGGTATATTTTTCCTTGGAACAATAAGAAAAAAAAAAATATATATATATATATATAAAAACTTGGTAAAACCCTACTAGGATTATAACCACTCTGAGAGGGAAAATTACATACCATTATTGTACTTGTAGGAGTCCTTCCTCTTCTCCCAGTCTACAAAACAAGATTTTATAAAGCAAATGTTACTGTTTTCTGTTTGAGGAAGCAAAACCACTGTCAATCACAGGAAGGTGTATATATTTGCACTTTTATTCACTCTAAACAACCGATTTTGGCAGCTCAACTCCCTGTCTAATATCTCACTCCACAGCCTCACACTTTAGTAGGCCTAGTCTCAGAATAATGGCAGAATCAGTCTTTAAAAACTAAACAGAATTAGACCATATATACATATTTGCATATAGGAAAGGAAGGAGGGAAAGAGGAAGGATGAAAACAAATTTCCATATATAATTTGCCCTTGTTGTACGTCCCATCATTTTCCATCTTAATTAAAAAAAAAAAATCTGTACAACAGGCAGAAGTGTGTCAGAATAAGGTAGTGGATTTTCCTTTAGAGGCATCTTGGAAAACAGATCCAAGTCAGGTCATCTAGAAGCAGTAGTATTGAAAAAGACTTTTAGTGGATGGTGAAAAGTGATTTGTATTTATTCTGACTCTTTCTCTTTGTGCAATAAACACTACCACCAAGAATTTAAAAAGTAGCAGTGTACCACGCAGTGCCTTTACTTTTTTTGTAAGAACAGTCAATCTATCACTAATGCTTAGCAGAGCCCAAATCCTTGTTTTGCCTACAGAAATAAGTTAAGCTTTCAAAAACATTTTCTCTGCTTAAAAAGAAACTTGGTAATTCTCATCATTTAAGCCAAAAAGGAGATAAGGCAATGTCACACTTCTGTACAGACCCACCAGGAAGTAGTGACAACTGATATATTTGCATGTTGAGAACATCAGATTCTGGAAACCTATCAGACATTGTGAAACCTAACACTTTTCATAGACGCCTGCAACAAGAGTTCTCCATATTAAATCAAAACAAAAAAAATTTTTTCCAGCACTCTCCAAACATTATGTCACTCTGGAAAAGAATCTTGAATTCAGAAGCCACAGAATACTAGTATCTCCATGCCAAAAGTCATTTGACAGGAATCATTGAACAATATTTTACTTTAAATACAAAGATTTCTGAATTAAAAAAAAATTTGTTAACAGGTATTTAACCCAAACATTTTTGTATACAGAAATACTTCATGTAAAATTTTGATGAAAGAAATCCTAGAGGCAGCTTGAGCTAGGCATGACCAGATCTTTCACAAATACTCACAGAATGGAGGGAAGTTCCATATTTCAAATCTTTCAGTGGCTAAGCCAGTTTAAAGGATTATTCCTCCCTGCTCTCCTCCTAGTGGTTCCCATCCCTCGTTTTTGCCAAATGAACTGTGCGCATGCATGCTACAACAATAGGACGGTAAAAAGTCATATGCAATAAAAGACACTGAATCAGCACAACTAAGGAAGTTACCTGTAGGAAGTACATGGAAACACTGCAGCTGTGTTTATTATGTACTTCCAGGAGAATGCATAATTTCCTTAGTCTATACGTTAAATTATTCTACTAATATTTAAGCTGCTGCCAGTAGAGCCAATAACAGATTAGTAGGAAACTGGAAACGATCTGCTCCCTCTTTTCACACTCAGTCTCATCATGAAGAACAAGGACTAGCACTTCATGCTTACCACCCTACTGCTATTTTCACACCTCTTGTTTTGACTGAGCAGCTTATATTTTTGGTGTATTTAATAATCATGAAGAGTTGCCATTTGTCAGCCCGAATAATCTACTATTACACCTGATTTTCAGGTAGTTAAGCTACAGAATTCAGCCTTAGCCTGACAGTACGAGAATAACTTTCAAATTATAAGATGAATATAAAGCAATGTATGTCTTCCTGAAACAAGAGTCTAAAGACCATAGAATCATCCCATCTACAAACAAAAAGGTGTTAGCTTTTTAGTCTATTATTAACTTCAATTAGCAGCTATTTTACAGTAAATTAAGGTAACACAAGAAGAGGATTATACAATCTGTATAATCCAGTAAGAGTAAATTCTCATTTAGAAATCATAATGGACTACAGCATGCTTCAAAAGTAAAATTTAAGAAACTGTTAGCACTTGTATTCATTTCTTTTATCCCTCGCCTTGTATAAAATGATCAGGAGGGAATCCAATAGCAGACAAATCTACTACATAAAGCTGAGCTATGAAAACAGCTATTACTTGGGATGCAAAATGATCAAGCAGGTATAGGTTCCCAGGATGAAAAAGGATGTAATCAGCATCCACAGCTCAAGTATGATCAGTTCCTCAAGTGGGGGTATTTAGGCTGCTGCAAATCTAATTCTCCTTCCACAAAAGCCCTGAATAAGTAATTCACAAAGAACCATTAATTAGCTGTTGAGAAAGCACGATTAAAATGCTGATGAGACAGTATTTCATACAGAAGTCAAGGCTGAGCCAAAAATGAAAGGTTAGAAATTAGTTCACTGTGGGCCTTCCATTCTGAATGTTCCTAAAGTTTAATTCAGAGTTCTAAGAATCACAGAATCACTGAGGTTGGAAGGGACCTCTGGAGATCAGCTAGTCCAACCCCCCTGCTCAAGGGGTTCACCTAGAGCATGTTGCACAGGATCGCATCCAGGCGGGTTTTGAATATCTCCAGAGAAGGAGACTCCACAACCTCTCTGGGCAACCTGTTCCAGYGCTCTGTCACCCTCMCAGTGAAAAAGTTTTTCCTCATGTTCAGATGGAAGTGTCTGTGTTTCAGTTTGTGCCCGTTGCCTCGCATTCTGTCGCTCAGCACCACTGAAGAGAGTCTGGCCCCATCCTCTCGACACCCTCCCTTCAGATACTTGTACACATTGATAAGATCTCCTCTCAGCCTTCTCTTCTCCAGGCTAAACAGGCCCAGCTCTCTCAGCCTTTCCTCATAAGAGAGATGCTCCAGTCCCCTAATCATCTTTGTAGCCCTTCGCTGGACTTGCCACATCCCTCTTGTACTGGGGAGCCCAGAACTGGACGCAGTACTCCAGATGTGGCCTCCCCTAAGGAATCATCAAAATAACTGGAACAGTAAATTATGAGTTTTGCTAGCATTCTCTGAGGGGAAAACAAATAACATGCTTTGGCCAATAAAAAACAGAGCTGCTGATGCAGAGATCCTGTACAGGGACACACTGGCAGATTAAGTGTTCAAAAGTTATTTCCAGTGTGGTAACCAAGTGCCTTCTGCTAGCACAGACCAAACTTAGACATTAAGCTCTTTCCCTCCCATTTAAAAAAATAAAATAAAAAACAGGTAGAAAGTAACAGATGAAGTATGGAAGACACCTCTGTCTCAAAGAACAGACAATTGTGTTGTCAGCTCTTTCTTAGGTGGGTGAAGAGAGAAAGGCAGCAACAACAAGGATGGACAGTATTTGGAGCCCAAATGTAGCACCTTGACTTGAGGAAAGACAGAAACCTAAGCATACTACTGTCCTTGAAGAAGCAGCATGTCCTGCAAGGCAACTGCTGATTTGCATTAGAGTTTAAAACTGCATTGTAACCACTCCTGAAAGTAAAGGAGATCTTGCTAGGGTCCATTCTGTAGAAAGGTAGGAAGTGCTTGGAGAAATACTCATTAGCCTCTACATGCGAACTTTAAAATATGACCATTTCTCTCACAGATAAAAATTCTAGAAAAGGCTTTGCTTCCCTTGTCCTCTCTTTTGCAGACAACTTCTCAAAAAGAAAGAAATAGATATAAAAGCAGAATGACAGATCAAAGATTTCATACTTCCTGTAGGATGGGGAGGGAGGCAAGAAGAGAAATAAGATGAAACCTGGCTACATACTTACTCGCACAAACACCCTCGGCTCCTGTGATTGACAGTGATGTTGCCACACTGAGTCTCTCCCACTTCTACTACTCCATGGGAGGTAGCACTGTCATGACTGCAATATTGAGTCTTGCAGCATGGGAGAAGATGGAATGTACAACAGTGGTTGAACCTTTTATGTTACCTTTGTTTGAAGGTACACCTGTTAACTTTCACAGGTCACTTATTTTCTTATCTTTGCTTTACTTTTTCCTGCTTTGAGAACACCCAAAAGGCTATGCGCTTCCTCTCTATTCCTTTAGAGAAACTGGCATTAAAGGTAATAGAACTGTATTGTATCATTATTGCTGTTACTATCTTTTAGAAGTAGCATTTGCAAAAAATTACACCAACAGTGATGAACCTTACTTAAATGTAAAAATTAGATTATCTGGGAATAAAAAACAGCATGTAAAAATATGCATCTTCTGGGTACTACTTATCTCTTCCTAAAACACAATTGTAAAACTGAAATTCAGGAATAAGGGGAAATGTCATGAGAGAAAATTCTGAGTGCATAGAAAACAAAATGTTCCACTAGAAAATATAAAACAAATATTAAAAAAAAATAAGAACATATACATTCAATATTGTCACATTCTATTTCATGAACTGGTATACTTTGGTACAATTCCTTGGTGGGGGGAGGGGGAGATGGAAAACTGTTTGGTAAAAGTTTCATACCTGATTAAATTAATGTGATTATTGAAACCTCTGCTAAGGCTTCGGGCAGGCATTTGATCTAACCAAAGCACAGGCTGGTCAGGGTCAGCTATCCTACAAAGATAAAGGATATTAATATTGGCACATGTTTCTCTCAATATATTTGTAATGTAGAAAAAACAAAAAAAGTACATCTTAACTTGTGAATTCACAAGAATTTTGTTCATGCACATAATAATTTTAGAGAAAAGCTAGAATTCAGAGATCACAAAAAAGAGCTTTTTATTGAAATGCATACAAGACTTTTATAAGAGGAAGAAAACACTTCATAATAATTTTTATGTAGCTGGAGAGTTTGCAACTGCCAGCTTTTTGTTAACCAAAGCTGGAATGTATCCTACAGCCTTTCACAGCTTTGCCTCAACCAGAGAATGCCATTCCCACTCATTCCCTCATTTAAAAGAGGGAAAACAGAATATTTTCAGAAGCACACTCCTTGTGCCTAAAGCATCTTTCTATTTGATCAGAATACTACGGCTTTGTAAGTAGGAAGTAAGGGTTCACTTTCTCCTCTTTTTGAATTCAATGTCACAAAAATGAGGCTGTTCACATCTGATGTATTTCGTTTAGCAAATTAACAAGTAAAACACAGTAGTGTATTGTACAGGTAGACCCTGTGTTGTCCTGTCAATATTCTTTGAATACCAGTTGGATAGGTTTATTTTTTAAGGAGGAGCTACCACTGTGATTACTGCCACTGACTGGCCCATTATATCTAGCTAACATAAGCAAAAATTATTTTTAATACTATACTGTTACTACATTTCTTCCTCATCCTCGTTTCACCTGTCTGCTCTAGTTTGCTATTAGACTGTAGGCTCTTGGGGGCATGAATGGTCTTCTACTTTGCAAAAGAACCTAGCACAATGGGGACTCAACTTTGCTGAGGCCTCTGAATGGTACTGTCCTACAAAATAAGAAAATTATGACCTTACAGTACTTGGGATTCTTCATACTGAGCTGCCCACATTGACTCCACTTTTAGTGTAAATAAGACAAATGAAAAATCTGATTCTCATGGCCAGCAGCATCCATTAGAGCCACAATCAACAATGTCTTCCTACCGATTACGGTATATATAGGATTACTCCTATGGCAGACTTCACTTGTTCCTGTAGAGAACTTTTGGTAACAAATCAGGACTGCTCTCCTCAAGTATTAAAGATTTCAGTATCAGTGATATAGAATGTCAAATCTAATACCCAGACAGAATGGGGATTAAAAATGAGGATAAGTCTAGCACTGGGCCCACTAAGAACCACCTACGTATTAGGTGCTTGGAAGGTAGTGGAAAACTTCATGTCAGACCAACTGCTGTGTTTGCAGTAGGGCATTTGCAACTTGCCAGTATTTGAGCTTGTAGTGCACTGGCATTAACAACTACAGGAGGTTTTTACAAGTTTTTGGTTCCTAAAGAATCAAACCAAAATGAATGAGATGACTAACTCCTGTATTTTGACTTCTTAGACTTAAAAATTGAAACGTATGCCACAATTCCTTCTTGTTCCCAATAGTGAACATTGCTGACAGGATAATGGCAGACAAATGAGAACTTTGGGTAGATTATTAATCACTTCTGGCTCGTGAACTCCCTGAGCCGTAAGAAACTGTCATAAATTGGGAAAGTGTTCTGGGGAATTATTATGTGCTTGCTCTATTCTCATACTTTTTCCTAAATGCAGGAATTTGGCCCTTGCTGGAGACAGGATGCAAGGCTATATCGACCGTTGGTCTGACCCAGCGCAAACACTCGTACATGGCCGGGGAGCCCAAGCTGCTAACTTTTCTTACATAGGAATCTGATGAAAAGAAGCCACTTCAATAATCAGTCCATAGCTGTATTACTGCAACTGTTACCTATGAAAGTTTGCAATGATTTTGAGGAGAAATAGCTCTGAGGAGTTTGCTCTGAGTATAACTTCAGAAAAGAACAGCATACAGAATGCTGCTTAATCCTTCCTCCCTGAAGCGGGCACCAGAACGGCCCACTGAGAGGAGGCATCTACACCAAGGAAGGCACAGATCTCAAAAACAGAAGACAGCCTCTGCCATTATCTACCTCCAGCACTTCAGTACAAACGCAGGGACAGAATTTGGTTTAAATGGACGACCTAAAATAGAAATCAGTCAACCATTAAGCATCATATATTTAACTTCTAAACAATTAGCTACTGATCTAATTAACAACTATCAACCCTATTAGTATTATGATTTATTAGCATTAAGATTTATAGAACGATTTATTATGTTTACCTAACAAAACATTCACCTGTCCCTCCATGTCTGTCAAGCACCTTTGTTTTAGTTTCATAAGAATTAGGAGACAAAAAAAAAAAAAAAAAAGAAGAAAACCTAAAACCCCGAAAGCAAGAACTGTTCAGTCTGAACACCTGATTTGGATAAATTGGTATATAGCCCTTTATGGAATGCACAGGATTTTTTTATAGACTGGACCAAACCAAACAAGAAGATACATTAAAGGACATAGGCTGTTTCTAGCAAAAGAACGAACAATTGTTCAATCTGTTTTGACTTCAGCCCTCTGGTTAACTGAAACATGCATCATTATTACAAGTTAAGGCTTATTCTCCCTCTTCTTTTACCATTACCTTCGCCATTTTACAGCAATATCAAACATATCTCTCCACTGCATCAATCTGGTTTTCCCGTTCATCCGAACTTTTGAGTTTGCCCAAGTCCGCTGCACAGCTTGCATTACTTCTAATGTGGCCAATCCCATTGCTGAGGGGGAAGGGGGAAACATGGTACAAAAAGCCAAAAAAACAGAACAGAAAACCAGTTAGAGCCAGACACTCATTTTTGTACAGACAGGAAAACTGAAGCAGGGAAGTGAGGTATTTACAGGAAAAGAACCCCCAGTATCAATAAAAACTGGGAGATCATGACTTTCAGTCCCTGATTAGGTCAAGAAGTTGATGATCAATGGTTAATAAAATTGAAATGAAAATTTTATTTGAAATGAGTAGAGCGTAAGACTGATTTGCAGATCGCAAAGACATGGCATTAAATTATGACTGCATAGAACTCTTTTCCTCTCAGAGTCACAGAATATTTTCAGTATACCTCTATATATTCTTTTATTTGGAAGAAATCCTGGTGTCTCATATTGCATCATTGAACCCAGATGATCAGCTACACATATGAGTTCTTGCACATCAGGCTTATAGCTTTCAAAATTCTGGAATAACACATCTCTTTCAGAGAAGAAAAAAAACAAACATAAATCAGACATTACAACTTTCAGGACCTATGCTGACAAGTAAAACACAGATTTGCATGTACGGTAATCAATACTGTTTGTGTGGGAAATACTCAAAAGCAGTATAAAGAACACTCATTCTCCCTCCCACCCCACTATACATGCACAATATATGGCAGTTACACATGATACCTCAAATCAAATACTGGTCCTACTGAATTCAACAGCAAATCTTACTACTGTCAAAAGAAACAGTATTTCACCTGTAGACTTTAACACAGTAATTAATATTAAAGTTCACAGAGAACAATCCTTCAGTGTTACACTCACCCTGCAGAACCTTAACATTAAGTAAGAAAAGTATGAGTATATAAACTAGAAGCCTCACTAACTTCTTTCTTAACACTGTAAATGCTTCATGAACTACGAAGGCAGATTCTATTCCATGCGCACAAGTGCCATATATTTTTAACTCATTTTACATAAACAAAGTGAATACATGCGAATAAATCTGGAAATTAGTTTACAGCAGGAGAAATTGCTGCATCTCTTTTCTTTAGCTACACGTTTTTGAAACATAGTCTATTAAATCCCCTGGGTTTGGGGGGCTCAAGTCACCTTCCTCCTGAAATACTGCTTATCTAAATTATTCTGGAGAATTTTTTTCCCCAGTGAGACTCAGCTGTCATTAAAAACTGTTTAGCATCAGGGAAATTATACTTATAACAAGAAAATGTAAAAAGGGTACTACAGAACAATTCACTGAGCATCTCAAATTTATCAGTGCCTTAACATTAACTGCAAAGAAAAGAAACAGAATACTTAACCAGTAAGGTTGTATAATATGAAACAATACTGTTTGATTATATGAAGACAGAAACGAAGAAAATCATTCTAAGCTTCATTCTTTCTCTTTTAAGAGCTAAATCAACTGCAGTCTGTATGATTTTGAAAAAGACCGACAAGCTGTGTAATTCCGCTTTCATACAGTAGTAAACATTTGCACCGATATAAATGCCTCAGAAGAGTACTTTAAAAAGTCAAACAGAAAAAAAACATTTGGAGGATATTTAAAAAAAGAAAAAAAAAAATCACTCACTTTATATGTGGTTGCAAACCTGGCTGTTCTTCATAATTTTCTATAAGAAAAGGAAGATTCTTGGCCCAGTGGTCCTTGAAATTTCCAGGAAGATCTATATCAATATTATACTCTGTAAGAGGGGTATCCAGATGTGCATGCAAGTATCTAGAATACTCTGGAGGAAAGAAATGCAATAAAATTAAGTATCATTTGCATAATCAGCCTAGTTACATAATTAAACAAAAACAAAAAACAGATTATACACTTGTCAGTTATCTAACAGTAATACCTTTTTAAAGTAATGTCAAATCATTTAATTTTGCTATTAGCTAATTTCCAAGGCAGAAATAAGTCTAGTTTAGCTAAGTATCACAGCACTCTTTAATGCTACACAGAAACCTGTATTTGATGTCCCAATTTTTAACAATATTAAGAAACAAAAATCAGTGCACATTTTTAAACAGGCACACTCAACAGTGCTCAGGGGAATGTAGGATGGTTTCTTTAAAACGGCCTCTAACTATAAGCATGATGCTTGCACTTATAGGGCTCTCTGAGGATTCCAACTTACCTCGGAGGTATTTTACTTTCAGATATTCTGGGCTGGCCTTCTGGCCTGGTAGCAGATCATTTAACATAACTTTAGTTTGAGCTTTTATGCCTTCGTAAAACTGTCCCATTGCAACATGGCTGAGACCTTTCATATACTGGCATACTTCATTGTATGGTTCTAGCTGTAGACATCTCTAGGAGATTAAAGAAGCAAAGCACTAATAAGAGAGAGAAGTTTCTTGAAACAAGCTAAGTTAACAAGCTAAGAGGACCCGCACCAGACAAAAGACTTACTGATTCCTAAACTCCACTTTCCATCACTATTTTCTTTCAAATGACACTAAGTACTAAAACTGAAAATATTTTTCTCACCTTTGCTAGCAGTTTCATTAATGAACTGCCATATGCTTTTGATCACACTTTAGTAATTATGAAAATAAATCACGTTGGCTTCAATGATATTAGTACCACAAAAGTTTCATTAGTTGAAGGAAACTAGACAAAACATACTACAGATGATATTAGTAAATGGTCATTCTTTAATAGTTCAACATATATATTGTGCCATTTCTTCCATCAGCATCTTGGCTAATTCATGCATTAGTACAACTTATTACGTTACAGTCCACTATTTATTATATGTTAATCACTTACCAAATTCATATTTATCCTTCAAAATTAATGCTCTGATTCTTCTCCTAACACTTGCATCTCTTTACAAGAGTATTGTCATCTTAAAAGTTGAAATATCTTTTCAAATACATCAGTATCTACAAATCACGTTATATACGTGGAACATGGAATAATTGACAAAAATTGTTCTCTCCTTAGATGCAGGATAAACACACTCTCATGCAGAAGAGATGCAATTGTTCCCATGTCTCATTTCATTCCATGTTTTAAGGATATGGACATATGATTACAACATGTGCCTTTATTGTTCTGTTTGAAAAATAACAATATTATTTAATACCAATGGAGAGAGGTGAGATTTTGTTTACCTACAGAAATACACACATTTTTACAAGCTCAATGAATCACTAAAAATTGTGAGTTGTTTTACAATGGAAAACAAAAATCAGAAAAATTAGATAGATATTGGAACTTTGTATGTTTACTTTAACCTAAAAAAAAAAAAAAAAAAAAAACCACCCCTTTCTCCCCCCAGATATTAAAAATCTTTAGGTTCCACCCCAAACTAAAACATCAGCAAGAATACAATTAGTAATTTCAAAAACAAACAAACAAAAAAACCAGTTAAAACCTTTCAAGTAGAGCTTGGTTTTAGAAATTCATGAAGCAGAGGAAGCGTCTTGGTTCTAGCTAAATTTGATTTTCAGTTAAAAACTGTGAGATATATATATCATGTTTGAAGGACTTCACAAAATCTGAATTCAAATGCCCATTTGTATTCACGTTCAGAATGAAAAATTTTGCCATTTGTTGATTTTATTGCATTTGTTGTATATTAGTCGTACTTCAAAATGTAAATGTTTTAATTTATTTAGGGCCTTACACTGCTTACCTTAAAATTCTTCAGTGCTTCATCTAAGGTACCATGATGATAAAGCATCATTCCTTTGAGCTGTAATGTCTGAACGTGATTTTGATTTAGCAGCAAAGCCTTCTGGAAGCTCTCTGTAGCAGCATCAAAGTTGCCAAGCTCTCTGGGCAATTCCAGAAAGTATAGAGTGAGGAATATAGAAAGTAACAGTAAAAACAAAATTATTCATTAAAAGTTGTTTTAATGAGTCCATAGGATATATCACTAAAACGGAACATGGTACTAAGGGAAAATTTCTTTAACAAAAATAGTAATTCTTCAACTGTTCTTCAGTGGTAATAACAAAACAGATGCCCAGAGTTTTTCACTTACAGAAATGTGTACTCTGATATGCAACCCTGTAAGACCACAAATTTTCATCATTCTGAGTGGACATAAACCATAAAAAACACATAAACCATATCTATGGTATTTCAAGAATCAAAATTTTGACAAAAAGCATTATTGGAAAAGACTATCTATAACAAGTCTTTCTAACTTCCAAACAGAAACACTTTTTATATATGAACTATTCAGATCCCAAAGAAGAAAGTATATGGTGTTTGAAAGCTGAAACTAAGGAAGTGTTGATTGGAATTACTCCATGTGCAGGACAACTTTTAGTAAAAATAGCCACCAAAAACCTAAAGATCAAGAATAAATAACTGAAAAAAAAATTAGGTTGTCTTCTTTTATTTAGCTACTATGTTGATTTTTAAAATCCAAGATCATTAAATTCTTTCCACATCAAATCGAATGAAATTGTCCCAAATAACAATGCTAAAAAAACCCCAAATAACTAGTTTTAAATACATTTGCAATAAAGAAATTTTAGATAGGACACTGACTAACCACAGTTCTTTAGTTCCAAATACATGTTCAAACATAAAAGTTGCTAGACTTGAAGCAGGATTTAACAGGTAAAATGCTATAACTCATGGTGTGCAGGTCAAATCAGAGGTTCAGAATTGTCTACTTCTACTACAAAAGTGTCTTTAAAAGACCTTTTTAAGCATTATATTTGAAACTTATTTGTTGCAGGAGAAAAAAAGAGTGGAACTTAATAAAATTCAGAATTTTAGAAAGAAAGGCGAATCTGATAGCTAAAATTAACTGAGCATTGCCCTGGAGAAATCAGGTTTTATTTCTACATCTCTTACAACAACCGAGTGCTCCAGAGGAAGTAATTCAGATTTTTCATAGTAGGTCTCCAGTTATGGTCTCCTCAGTTGCTAAACAGCATTCCACTTACTTTCTGGAGTTGTCCTAGAGATCCCTTATCTAACTGCTGAGAATTTACACGAGTCAACAATAGTTGTGCTTTGAACATTAAGTGTTAAAAAAATACCCGGTAAGACCAGCTCTAAAGCCTTCCTTGTAAACTACATGATTTTAGTCAGGGCTGACAGAGACTCTCAAGGACCTTCAGCCACCTTATGAATTTCCATCCCACCAGGGGAAATTCTGTCCTTTTTGGTCTCTACCCTTTGGGAAGGGGTAGACATCTGGACATTCTTTCCCCCAATATTTCCTGAAGACCAGAGAACTATCAGAGTTTAAAAAAAAAAAAAAAAAAGGGCAACAAACGAGCTCATTAGGAATATTCTGGTTAAGTAACTTCTGTATTGTAAAACAACAGTCTACTGGAAACTGAATTATTTTAAAGCTTGCCTCCCCCCTGTTCAAAGCGAAGCTTCTTCACATTAAGGTTTCTTGGGCACAGGACAGAACAGCTGGTCAACCAGAGAGACAGTCACATAAAAATACAAGTGAAAAAAGTTAAAGGTTTTATCGAAAATGTAAGAAGGTCCATCTTCCAGGCTGAATTACTGAGTATTCATTAATGCCTAGAAAATACTCAGACACCACAATAACAAATCCCACAGAAAAATTCATGAAGAAGCTGGTGGCTCTATATTGAGTTCAGAATTTAGATACTGTGGCAAATAAGGCACAAGTCCATACAGCAAATAATAAAAAAAAAAAATTAATTTAACTGATGCTGCTTTCAGTGAAGCATAAAGCCCAAAGGAAAACAGCACACGATTATATAATTAAAATCTATATTTATAATAGTTTTGTACCACCAGCCCCCATTAGCCCTTAATAAACAAGAACTATTTAAGTTGCAGCAGCATTTATGCCGTAGAACAGTGCTTTCCAAAAATAAAAGCTTAAAATATGAAATAACTGACAAGAGACAGTGGGCTGGGAAAAGAAGAACTACAATGTACAGGCAGAGATATTCTGTTGATGATTAGTTTATGTTCCTGTTATAAACAAGGTATATGTACTTTCCTCCTTAGTGATTATCTGCAGACCACCTTTAAAGAAATATTTTATTAAACCGCAAATTAATTTACGTTAAAAAGACCAATCAGTTTAACGAAAGAAAGAAATGACACATTACCTTACTACTTAATCAAGATTACAGTTTTTTAAATCTAGTTGATATGTAAGAAATTACAAGTGTCTATTAAAAGTATGTTGAACAGGAAATTAGCTGAATTCTCAAAACTGTAAATCTCTTTGGTGTGAGAGAGATTAATTGATACAGGACCTAGCAGATCTCTGATACTTCGTGATGTATGTGTCATTTTTATAGTGAGTTATTCATAAATTTAAGTAGTACAATAATCTCAGAAGGCAACTAATGAGCATATTAATCAAACTAAATATCTAAATGCAGTTCGTATTAAATACCTCCATCATTGAAATCATTCTGCATACCTAAAACACATTTTACTGAAACCCACCATTCACCTAATCATTAATTTAGAATTACTAGATACTGAATTAGAACTACGAAGCAAACCTGAAGACTATTCATATTGAGCACATCCTGACACAGCCATACCAGCTGTAAGAGCTACCAAACACACACATGATTCTGCATGGTTTTGTAACAAATGTGCAAAACAGTGTGCTTTAAAGAACATGATCAGATGGAAAACACATTCAGAAAGAGTTTTTAAATCTGATTACCTGTACGCTTGTCCCAGACTTTTATATGCATCTATGAAGTCTGCTTTCTGCTTCAGAGCTTCTTTGAATGATTCAATGGCTTCCTATAGAAAAACACCAATGGACAAAATAATTTGTCACTTACTGAATCCATTTAATTTTAGCATCTTCAGTAATTACTAGCCATTACAGTTATTCATTAAAGTCTTTGGAAGGTACAAACAAGGCATCAATTTATTACAAAATCTACAGAGTAATAATCACTGTGTAACAAAATATTGCAACATTCTTTACAATTTAAAGCATTAGCTAGAATTCTTCTTTTTATAGCATACTATGGRAACAAACTATTCTTTTGGCATTTTAGAATTTACTAATGGAGTTCACTTTTAAAGTTCAGTCTAGTTCATTAACTAACACAGCCTCTCTTTACAGTCTTCCTGTTTGATTGATAACAAACCTTTTAATTTTTGCAGACCAAAAATCCCTTTCACATCTGTACTCTACCTTTACTGTTTTATCGAGTTCTGTGTTAGTTACACAGAGTTTGTAAAAACTCTGTTGAGTGACTAAAGTATCTTCATACAAGAGTATGTACTGCTGTTGTCAGAAATAGAATGGCATAAAAATAAAATAGCTAAAAATAAATATATGCGCATGTTCAAACAAAGGTTCTCCTCCAAAGGAGCTGGTCAAGAGCTTAAGTTTTTAAACTAGACTGGCTAACAAAATTAGCAAAGACAGTATTGAGACTTAGAATTAAGGATGAAATAAGCAACTATTTTGTATTACGAAGGAATGCCTGAAAGATATCTTGAAGTCTACCATAATACAAGAGATTAAATGCTCTAAGAAAAGCACTGGTAGTATCTTCAGTCAGTTTAGAAAGTCCTATTTAAAAAAAAGTATCAAATACATTCTGTGCAGTACAACAAGCACCACAAATGTTTCTTGAACAAAAATATAAGCTAATCGTCTACCATTACTGACTGGCTCACATCATCTAGGTAAGTTTTAAATCCTAGCAGATTATTGCAAACAAAAAAGCAATGATCCAAAACAACAACCTGTTTTCACTCAAAAATGAAAGAAACTCAGATCTCACAATTTTCGGCAGGCCTAGTATAATCCAACAGAGGACCTGTACAGCCTTCCTTTAAGGGGCAGCCTGAACCTGACTGGGAGTTATTAGAGGATAGCTCGAGGTCAAGGTACACCTGGAGATGCAAAGCCACTTGCTTACAATCTCTCAGAAGTAGTATACTAGAGAGGGAAGAAAGAGTGGTAATTGGCAAGACTCCTCTTTCAAGAAAAAGGATGGGAGGGCAAAGAGAGGGGGAAATGCATGGATCTGCATATCTGAAAGGAGAAAGCATTGCTTCTACTTTGCAAATTGAGGTATTATTTATCCTTGTCAGTTATAGCTCCATCATCATTTTGTGGGTTTTCTGCTGTCCAGACCAAAGATCAGAAATTCCATCAGACTATTATTATTGAGACCTCACTTGACTGAGGTAATATACAAAAGATAAGTTCAATGACAGCCTGAAGTTCTACCAGTTTACAGTGAGCGTCTGAAAAAAGACCCATTTGGGTACTAATAAAACAAAGCAGCCTGTCTGCTAAAATAGAGCAGTGATTGCCTGTGAAAGATACTGGGATGGAACTCAGGAGTACTGGGTTTGGTCTCCTTGTTCTGTCAAGCTTTCTTCCTATAACCCTTAATGAATCCTAACCACTTAATGCCTCAGGTCCTCACCTGTAACAAGAGACGATATTCTCTTTTCTCACAGGAATATCTGGAACCTAAATTAGCCAGTACTTCAACTCAAACAGTATTTTCATTATGACTGCACTACAGAAAAACAGTGGATCCCTAGGTATTTCTTTATATGCTTGTGTTCTTAAAAACATCCAACAAGGAGTGCATCTGAGCATACACAAATGCATACACCCACTTTCACATCACTTGTAAACATTTATTTATACAGGGTGTATCCACCAGCATTTCCAACATTCAAGTAGATGCTTTGAATTGAAAAAAAAAATTCAAAAATATAACCTCTCAGCCTATAAAAATGCAAGGCTCACTCAAAGTTCTCAAAATGTGAATTATAGTATCTGCCATTAAAACATACTAGGTTAAATGACCTTTGGCTATTTATCCTAATTGTAATGAGAATTCTAACACTTAAATTAGAAAATAACCCACAATCCTTTCCAGCTGAGAGGTCACTAACAGTTTCAATAGAAAACAGAAGTTATTTAAACAAGAAACTGTCTGAGTTAACGCTATTAATCTTCACTAACACTATTAATGAAAACATTATTTTTTTCTTTTCCCACTCATTATGATGAATAAGTAGGTTAAAGACCATACCGTAATTATGTATTTTACAGAGAGTTACTCTACATGGTAGAATCTTCATTAACAATTGCAGACAGGTAGTTTATTAATAACATTTTCACTACCTATATCTCTTATTTTACTGTTATGTGATAGCCCACTGGAAGCACTTCATTTAGAGAGTCAGAGATAAAATAAGCCCAGAGGTAGTGAAGGATTTTGAACAGAAAGGCATGAGAATAAGTGTTCTGAATATTAAGTTAGCTTCAGTTCTAAATGCCAGAAGTGGCCAAGCTCCCCTATCTTAGTTGCAGTTGTGTGCTAAAAATTACTGTTCTGATTAGAAGCATGCAGCCACTTTGAAGAGCAATCTCATCAAGACTCAGTCTAAGCTCAGTTGTGCTATATCAAAAATTAGAATATGCCACAATTGTCCTAGGACATTGAAGGAAATAAACTAGCAAGTTGGTGAGTGGCACACTTCCCCAAAGGCTAATCAGACTTTTGGGCAATACTGAGAGTTCCTGTGCTACTTCAGTTTTCAAAAGAGAGTCTGACTCATCAAGGTAGTTTTCCCATTTTTTCCTCCAAGTGCAACAGGAAGCTAGGTGAGTTTGCAGATGGAAAAAGGGATACATGGAAGACATGCAGCAAGATATCTATACAGCAACTGTAGCTTCTATAGTGTGATGGGATTCAGAAGAGTCCAAGAGCAACTATTTTGTTCCTGTAAGCATCAGAGGTGTTAGCATAGGTCACAAAAGCTTCTTCGCTGTTGGAAGTTAGGAATCACATGGTTGCTCCCTCACTTTTCAAACTGAGGATTTCAGAAAACTTTTCTAATTACTCTCCCCTCAGAGAAAGAGCAGCAGTATCTCCCTACACTTAACAAGCAAGAAACAGGTGCAATATTATTCAAACTAAAACATAGGAAAGTTTTGAGTCAGAAAATCATTACATAAAAAAAAAAAACATGGGGAGAGTTTACTTTCCTGCTGATTTTAGAATATGAGGGAGCAACTATTTTCCCCCTCAATTTACATATGAGCATTTCAGAATCAACATTTAACTGAGATACAAATGCACAGATGAAGGGTTTTCTATCAGCAGTTTGCTTGATTACCTCATGCAAGGAGGAATTTAACATTATTTTCCTGTTCATCCCTCTTTCTTTCACAATAACTAGAAAGTCTCCATTTCATGGAAAGAAATTTTGAATGTAACTGTGCAAATTTTAGTGAAGGTGCTAAATACAAACACCTTTGAAGCCACCTCCTAAACACATCATCAGTTGTCACTGATTCACAAAGATCCAGCTAGACCCACAGTACTGCCACGTCATATCATGAAGTATTAGACTGTCAGCAAACCAACCAGATTTAACATGCCAAAAACCACTTGATTTTGCTTGCAGTCCTTTGTTTTTGAAAATCTTTCTTATGTAATAAAAAATATGTATATCAACACCTATGAAATTTCTACAAGTATTTTATGGAAATAACTTTGAATAGAGGCCATTGTTCTATATGTACCATTAGTAAACATAATTTTACCTTCAAAAGTCCTCTGTGAAAAAAGGTTAGGCCTTTATAAAGCATAGCTATAGGCTGATTTTTGTTCAGTTCCAATGAGCGCTGAAAGTCTTCATGGGCTGTTGCATAATCCTGAGATTAAAAAAAGTAGATTTTAGATGACAGAGGAAACACCATACTAAGAGGAATACATACTAGTATCTTGATAAAATTTGAACTAGAATTTTGTTTAGTATATGAAGTCAGTGTCAGGGGTAAGCAGCAGTGATTGCCAACTGCTACTCACAAGAGCAAAGAAAAAGAAACGTACAATACACTTCCAACTTTCTTTTCAGCAACTGCTGTATAAAACACAGTAAAGTAAATAAAAAAATAGGTGGAAATAAGCAGAATGAAATCACAAGAACAAAGCGGGATATCAGCTATTTAGTGTACAGACAATTTTTGAAGATACAATTTAGTGTAAAACAAGTAACTTTAAGAACACCAAGATAAACAGAGTCCATAGCAAAATAGGATGTTAGCATTTTCTGCAGGATTCCCCTTCCCCCCCAGTATATATGGCATTTACTGCCTTGGCTGTAACTCTCTTTTTAGATAGCCATTTAACAATACTCCTTAAATGCAGCTGCAGGTTAAAAATCAAATCAAATTAATTTATCCATGTCCTATTCCTCAAACACACAAAACAATCCCAGACATGCCTGCAAGTAACATGTGCTTGCCCTTTGCTTCTCTGCATTAAATAGATATGCAGATGAAATGCTTGAAGGACACCTCTGAACTGCTGGAAGTCAACTATAGGAAAATCAGTTTTTTGTTTTTAAATAGGAAAGATGCTCTTGAACAAAAGTAGCAACTGATACTCAAAGGAAAAAAACCCCACAACACCCCCCCCCATTCCCATCCACACAACCGAAAAAAGAAAAAAAACAAACAGAACCCTCAAAATCCACTAACCTCAGATATGAAGTAAAGGGTACCTCTGTGTGTGTAGAGTCGTGCTGAGGGTTGCAGCTGAATAGCTCTGGTGAGATCGGATAAAGCTTCACTAATTCGGCCTAGTGGGGATAATATCTAAGAGTCCAAAACAAGTACTTAGTTTAGACAGAACAGGCTGAATAGAACAAATACTAGTTTTAGAAATATGAAGATTATTCTTTCGTAAGTTCAGCTATAACAGAATAAGCATATTTACTGGAACAGACTGGAAAACTGAACTTAAATTCTATTACCAATTTCAGTATTTATTTTTCTTTATCACTTATCAAAGAGGAAACACGAAACAATTTTCCCCCCCAAATATCAGTGTACATCAACATCACCACCACCATTTGCAGAAATATAGTAGTCCAAATAAAAACAAGCCAGTCAAAGCAATATACCCCATTTCAAATTGTTTCAACACATTCAACTGAAAATTTAATTAAAATATTCTCATAAACCATCTTAATTTTGACAAAATAGACTTTTCCAATGGAAAACTGTTTACTTTCCAATTATTTGAATGCTCAACTTTTACATATCTAGACTAAGATTAGTTACAGTATTTCCAAATCATTAAAAACATGAAAATTTTGAATTACAATTTCATATTAGGGCAATTATCATTACAATGTTCTGAGGTTAATGAATATTTATGCTCTTGGTATATCACAAAGCTTTTGCTTGAAATCCATTTTCTGTAATTTAATCGGCCAAGCAAAACATGATTTTTAAAATTAGACCAACTGCATCTGAATTATATTTTGGTTATATTTGTGACTACAAATACCAAAGTGTTTGATTAAAAACACATTCCTTAAGTTCAGAATTATACTCACTTGTCATAACTATAAATTTACTGAGGTGACACTAAATAGAAATATTAGGGGTAAGTGATGTTTTGTTTCACTATATTTTAGAAAAGCATGATGTTCCTGTCTGTTGTGTCAAAAACTAAGTAGTTACAGATAACATATGCTATTCTGTTGGCTATAGTAACTCCATATAGTATAGGTTTTGTTTTAAAACTAAATATTTCACAAATTACATTGTTTTAGAGCAAATATGCATATTTTAAAAACAAGGAGGAATGTTCACAAAAAAAACACCAGATAAGAGCTTTAGTCATTAAATAAGCAAAGAAATACTTGAAAACATTTCAGAATTTCAACCTCTTCCAAAGTTCTGAAAAGACAGACAAAATTGCTCACTTCTGCTCGCTGTTCAAATACTTCAGGATGATCTGGTTCTAAGCTAATTACCCTACTGAGCTCAAACAGAGCAAGTTCAGCATTTTTCATGTCCTGAAAAGAAGAAAACAAACAAGCTAAACAACTGAGTATATTTACAGTAATATACTCTGAAGACTGAAGCACAGCTAATTTGGCTAAGATTTTGAAAGTACATCAGTTTACATTAAACGCCCTTCAATCTTTGCTAACAAGATTAAGATGCAGCATACAAAAAATAGCTAAAAAAAAATCTATCTGATATAAACAACAACAAAAAATACTCTGTATTTATCTTTGTGCTGCACCTTTAGTAACTCACTATATTAATGTAACTGTGAATAAACATTAAGGTTACAGCCCCATAGGTGGTATTCTTGGCAAAAAAGCTGGCTCAAGCTCTCACACATTTCCTTGTTCAATGGTATCAGTGCAACTATGTATGCAGTTAACTGAACTAGAACTTGAACACCAGTGTTTTCACCAGTACTGTCTATAACCTAATCTGAGTACGCTGGGGAATGGGTTGATGTTGTCAGTATCTTGCCTATCTATTTAAACTTTTATACTGCCCTCAAAAAATTGTAGGATGGAAGCAGTTAACTTATCAAAAAAAAAAAGGTTATATAGCAAGTTCTGTATCAGGTTTCATTGATCTTTTTCTTCTTTTTGAAGTTAAAGAAATTCTGCATGAGATAAACAACACCTTTTTGTCTCCAAAGTGCTGTTCACAGAAACCATCAAGTGAAGCTGCCTCAATGTACAACAGAACTGAGAAGAAAAACTCTTGCTGGTGTTAAGAAACATGAAAATATGACAAACTTCAAGCTCCTGTCAGCACTGTTGAAGAATTAAAGATTCTGCACCGTGGAAATTTTTAAGGAGTTGTTCAACTCATCTGCCTTCTAGAATTCCAGCAAACACTCAAATCATGATTCAGTAGCCCACAGAAACTCAAACTTCATGGACCACAGTCTACTTTTAAACCTATTTTTGCTCAGGAAATTGAGCAATCAGCTGTAACTGATAAAAACCCTTAAGTTTTTCTTTATCTTGTAGGCACTTAAGGTATTTTTTAAGGCTATTAAGTTTTTTTTTTTTAAGTTCAACTAAGTGAAATTGCGTTAATGTGAAAAAGCTGTTTAATCTACCCACTTGTTTAAAAAAAAAAGAAAACAGGATCATGCTGCATAGTTATTACCAACACAGATTTCGAATTAAGTAATTTAACCTCAAACATTTTTGTATAAAACCAAGGAAGTATACACTATCAAGAGGCATAGACAAATCAAGAGATGATGTAAAGCCTACTGGCTGGCAAGAGCTGGCAATCTTTCCAAAGCATCATAAAAGACTTCTTCACTTCCAAGTACAGACTAAGTGTGCAGTCACTTCAGTGGGACTTCAGAAACCTGCCTCTTAGAGGCAAGATGCTGCCCACTATCTTATTAGATAACTCCTTCAAGAGGCCACTGTTTCAGCTTACCATCTATCACTCAAAAATGTGCCTATATTCTATTCTCTTTTGGCATCCTTGCTTCATGTTGCTTTACTTTCACACTCCCTCAAAGTAAACACACCATGGTCTGAGCAGTATGGACCACTGGGTTCCCTCTATGTAATAGAGGGCATCTACCAAGGAAAGGAAATGTGACACTTCAGCATCACTGTAGTAGCACAGTTGGGAATGTACCTATCAAGGTCTAATCAATCTAGTTCCAACTGTCAAATGCCCTCTTATCATTTATATTCAAATAATTCAGACAGACAACAATTTAAATAATTAACTACTCACATGTAGTCCTTTTTTCCCATATGCTATCCCTCGTCCATAAATTGCACTAACCAGCTCTGGCTCTTCCTGTTCAGATTAAAAACAAATACAATAATCATTACAAAAAAAAAAGTCTAAGGCATCTTTGTATCTTTCTTCAACACATATTTAATTCTTGCTGATATTAAATAGTAAACAATGAACAAATAGTTGCCAAGCAAAGGTATTAAACAGATTCTATTACAGCTCATACTTTCATACGCTCACAACTTTCAATGTAGCTTGGTGGAATTTCTGTAGGATTTGTTTGGAAAATGAGCTAAACATCTCCACCAAATTTGAGGGGAAAGAGGAGACTTCACACAAGAAATAATGATATTCATACCGTTTCTAACCATGATTTATAGCAAAAATGTCCAGAAAAGTTATGCATACTTTTGAATTTTTCCTCTGGCTTTATCTACAATTAGTTTTATAACACAAAAGGAAACAGAAACAAGGACTACTGTTCAAATACAAAGCTCTGCTTTTCTGCTTTTTTTTTTTTTTTTTGCAGAAGTGGCATATGTTATTTAAACATAAACATGAGAAATTAACAGGCTAGAATTAAATTAAGAAGTTTTGATACCAAGTGTCCAAGATACCAAAATGACATTATTTAATCAACAATGAAAGTAATCCTACTGGCTTCATCTACTGTTTTTTTTTTTTTTTTTTGACAAAAAGCTTTTCCATTCCATTGCTAACACTACTTCTGAAGCACTGACGTGTATAACTACTCAGGGTAATCAGAGTGCAGGTTATAGTATCAGTGACCACCTACCAGAAGCTACATACACATTAGTATACTCTTCTGTCACAACTTCATTACTTGTAACCTCATCAGTAATGGTTTAATGTCACTGAAGTGATAATAAATGAATACAATTCAGCAACTGAAAATTTGCTTTGCTCTGAATTACAGAAAGAATCAAGCTTTAAAACTAGGAAGTAGGAAATTGTGAAATCCTGATAAAATCTGTATTCAGGCAGCAACTAAACTGGAGGCATTTTGCCAAATAGTTCTGCTAAATTCAAGCAACATTCCTTGGCTGAGATTTAAGCCCTTAGCTTTCCAATGACATAGGTCTTAAATAGTTTGCTGAATTTGAGTACATATGTGGATGCATCTTACACTAGGTAAAGCTACTTTCTTTCCAATATGATTTACTCCAGCCATGGTTCTCCCTCCAGATTTAAAAGAGACAACAGCAAAACTAGTTTTCTTGGCAAAACTATGTCTATGCAAACAGGTTTCCCTGAAAGCCAGTCAGGAATTACACATCTTCGCACCTGCAATCAACACAGCTGTGCTACAAAAGTTTGTAGCATAGGCCTCATCTCATTTAACTAGGATGATTGCCAAAAAACAAGTATTTCATTGACTAAACAACAGGTAAGTGGTATACCCAATGCCGGCAGCTTGCCAGGCTTGAGCTGTTTCCAAGTGTACGCTTGCCAGTGTCAACCTCAGGTAACTTTCCTATTTTAATACAGCAGCTAAACAAGCACTGTTTCATTTTGTTAAGCATTTTAATACTCACTTTATGCATACTTGCAATTGCTTTATGGAAGAGAGAATGAACATTTACCACCACTTCACATCTTTTCAGACATCCAGTAAGCATAATATTCATTTCTACTGAAATGTGCACATTACAAATTTTCTACTGTACTATATACACACTTTTCACAATTTCTTTCTACAGTTGCTATATCTTGCTTATCTTCATTTTTTATCAAGTTTCCTTCTTACTCAAGAGGAGGCAGAGAACAATTTATAAGTGATTTTTGAAGCAGCATTTCTCGCTAGAAAAATCACTCCCCCAACAGACACAAATTCAAGACAGAGGTCTCACGTATCTGAAAAAATTCTGGTTTACATCTTTTTGTCCTACTGATAAATATCCTAGAATAACTTCATTAAATTACTATATTTTCACTAAATTGAAGTATGAGCTATGTGACATTTGAGTTAAAAATCACACACCAGTATTTGGATTATTACTTTATAGCATGCATTTGTGTGCTACAACCAGAGTAGATTGAAAAGCAGTCTCATGCTTCTGGTAGTCACAGGTTCTTAGCCATAAAAACACAGTATTTTGAAATCAGCTTTAGTTGAGGCCTGTAAGTTAAGTGGCTAGCTTTTACTTCATGGAAGAAAATTCTAAACTCTGCACCTTTTGATCAAAAAGGTATCTTGGAGTGTTAGTTAAATTTTGCTTAAATATTTCACTCATCAAAATTCTTATGACTGAGGAAGAAGGATTAACCTGGCAAGCAATATCATTTATCATTGAGAGAGCAATGTAGTACTTGCCACTAGCAATATGTGATCTCTGTCAGTTTTCTCCTTATGTTACTGGCAACACACTAACTGTAGCCAAAAAAACCCCCACATTAAGAGATCTCAGTCTACACATTAAGACAATAATTAAAGGAACTTCAATTTTGTGCAGGTCAGGTTTCTGAAAGGTCTTATTTTCTGTCAAAATGTCATAAAAAGTTTGTTTCATCAGATGAGAAAAATATAAGTCAACTAACTAGGCTATCGGAATCACATGATTTTAAGAGTATGCTTATGTTTGTATGCAAAGTGAACAGAAAACAGAATAAATACTCTCATTTTAAAATCCTAAATTGAATTCATTTTAGTAAAAGCCATATTGTAAGGGAACATTTCAAAACATGTCTTCTATAAAGTTATCTTCTCCCTCAAATACTGTATTTAGCCTAAGGGCTCCAAACAGAAAACTCACCTGCAGCATTGTTGAAAAATGCCGTATGGCTTCATCATACAGGCCATTGCCAATCAACACATAAGCAATTGCTAAAATAAATAAATAAATAAATAAATTACAAACATAAGTACAACAGTGAAAAACATCTGATTTTTATAATTTTAAAATTCTGTTGTATTTAATGAAAGTCCCTACATTGCATTGAAGTGTTAAAGTCAAACAGCTTCTAAACTTTCACTGAAATTACTTTCCTCAACCACTACCTAGCATTTATGAATTATTAATTCATACTGTGCTCATCAGAATTGTTTTTTGGGTTTTGCTTTTCTTCTTCCTTCTTGAAATCTTTTTCAGGTTTTGCTTCTCCTCTTCTCCCTCCCTCCACCCTCCCCTTTTCTGCAAGTTGTTCAGGAAAGGGTCTGCATTAGCTTCTTGAAGTACTTAGGACCAGAAAAAGTACCTTGATCTCTTTTGGCTGCCCTAGATGTTTTCTCAATTATAAATGAGACTGACTAATATTTTTTTGATACTTCCTATTATAACGTGTCTGATTTTACTTGTCCGTATACATTTTGCTAAACTCTACTAGCTCACAATAAATTTTTCCTTCACTTGAATTATCTGCAAAAAATACAACTAAAGTGAGTTAGCTGTTTATAAGAATGAGATTGAAAAACTACAGAAGCTTTACTCATGTTAAAATACAAAAAGCTTTATTCTGAACTGCTCTTGCATTCCCACTTTGGACTGCGTATTACGTATTTGGAAAAGAAAGAGACCATTGTTTTAGAAACATGCTCTTGTAATCTCCAGTTTCTACAAAAATACAGTCAAGTCACAAGACTTCGGAAAGCTGTCGTTGCACTTGTGTGACTGAAGTTACCATTTTTGAAAACTGAATTTCTCAAGATTTTTCATTTAACATGTTTAAATCTCTCCTAATTCTTAGCTTTGGACTAAGCTGTGCCTACACTGCCCACAGAAAGCAAGCATGTTGTAGATCAGAGCTTTGAAAGGTAAAGTAAAACTTTTCTCCAGACATTCTGCACAAATGGCTAACAGTGGAACTGAGAGCTGGGAATTCACCTTTCCCAAACTTCTGATGAATTTTAGTGGTCAGCCACACAGTACGGAAGAGAACTATTGGCTCACTTATTTACTCAAATATGAGAAGAGACACATGAGTCAATTAGAATAAAGTATTTTTTAAACAGACAGTTTGCTTGTTTAATAGACACACTTATCTTTCAGGCAGACTTAACCAAATTCTTTTGTCAGTGTTGCTAAGCGCTATTCTTTACAACAGCAAAAGTTATATGAAAGCGAAGTGAGAAATCTATTTCTTAAACTGCAAATCCAGAGCTTGCCTCATTCTTGGAACATTTATATTAATCAGAAGGAAGTGTTTGTGTGCAGTAAAAGCGTTTTCCTCAATACATAGAAAGCTTCACTTACTGCAAACACGTAGCATTGCCACAAACAAAAAGAAAATTGAAGGAGTCAAGAACAGGTTAAAGAGCTCTTGGACGTTTCTTCATTTCACTCTCCTCCAAGCCTACACAATTCTTTAGACTGCTTGGTCACTTTTATGGTCTCAGAACATGAAACAGTTGATATATAAAAGAAAATAGATCACCTTGCTTCCTCCATTTTTTTTTTCCTTAATGCTGGCATGGTTGAGTTAATGAAGAGACATTGGTGACAGGAGTCTCGGCAAAATGCAGGAGGCCGTAGACTACGTCTATAAAGCTACAAGAAGTGACTGGCAGCTAGTAGTTGTTAAAGTATCAGCTTCTTTTTAAATTTTCTCTCTTAAATTTATCTTTTCATCTTTAAGTACTACAGAAGTGACAAATGTTTGTACTTTATTATGAAAATCTAAGGGTTAACAATGGTCTATCAGTCCAAATATTGGGAAACCACTGTTACCTCAGAAGTGCCCCAAACATTTCACACATTCTTGTGCGAAACATTTCTTTTTCTCAGAACAGGTACAAGAAGGAGCATGCACACACCAGAAGGACCCAGGCTCCTCACATGATAACATACTTGAAGTGGGTAGGTGGTACCAGCCTACAGAGCCAAACGTGAGGATAGGGACCTTCTGGTACAGTCTTGTGAGCTCTATAGAGAAGACAGTAAAAGCATCAAATATTTTCTGCTGGATGGAAATTCAGGATTCCATCAACATGATTAGGTATGCTAGGAATATGAAAAAAAGATTAAGCCCTCAAGTTCTGCTGAAAAAAAATCCTTGAAGCAGAAAGTCATGTCAAAAACAAACAAACAAACAAACCACTCAGTTATTTTAACTTCGTCAGACAACCTATGAGTAAAGTCTCCCTTCGCCCTTACATAAAAGGCAGTTTGCACTCTTCCTTGAAATATACCCTCACCATCTCTTTGCTGTCTCATAATACCTCTGCCTCCTACAAAGGTTATAAGTTTGGAGAGGCAGTGCAAGTAACGCCTTCCTCAAAGTGTTTGAGAAAAGTATTTCTCGTTGCTTTATCTGAAATKCATCCATCTTCCGGTCTGAGTGTGCTTTCAAAAAAACAAACAGAAAACAAGCAGTAGACTGTGTAAGGACAGCAATTCAGAAAGCCTTCCTGCTGCCTATAAGATTTGGTGGTAAGAGTGCATGGGGAGTGGACATAGATTCAAGATCTATGCTTGATAGAAAGCATATTCCCTTGGTATGATTTTCTGGATGTTTGAATGGTTTTAGTCATCAATAATGAGAGAAAAAGAGAAGCAGGAAGTAGTTGAGACTGTTTAACAGGATTTAATCAAAATGCTTTCTGAACATTTGCTTAAGCAGATATGGTGAAGAGTCCTAGTGCGCAAAGCAGAAAGGATTATTAGGAAGAGATAAATATTCTCTTTGTTTAAACAAAGAAAACTCACTAGCTTTTTTTTGGACCACTTTTAAATTAGCACATCATTAAGGAATTATTAGTTTAGTTTCAAAACACTCAGTGCTACCAGCCAGCATGTAAGTCACCTGCACAAACCTTATATAAGACATCTTACCCAACTCTTCATTTGTGTTGTCATTATCAGTAGCAAATGGAAATCTTTTTTGTTCTGCAAGCGACTTTGCTTGGCTCTGTAAAACATTATTGGTTGCAACATTTAGCACACAATAGTAAAGAATTTAACTGAAAACCCTCCTCTAAGTATTTAAGAGAATTCCTTACATCAAAAAGTTAAGACTAATATAATTGCTCTAAGCTAACTGAAAACAAATTCATTCCTAGTCTTCCCTGAGGAGAAAAGTTGATTTTCAGTCAGATGCTGCTGCTATTCTCTCTAACATAAGGCTAACTAAACATTTCAGGTAAAAAGACATTGTGAACATTTTATCAGTGGTTGCTCTTTCTATATTACATCTGTTTAACATCAAGTTTTGGACATCATCCTAGGACAAGTGCTACTTCATAGGAAAGTATTTTTCTTTACTCCACTATTTATCCTTCATTCCCTAGGAAGGAAAAGGGACTAAAGAAGAATAAAACACTGAAAAGAAAACAGCTCCAGCAATAAAGACAAGTTTAACTAACAGTGCCATACTGAAGAAAAAAGGCTGTCCTTTTTCTAGCAAGAACAGATCTGTCAGTTACAGATGAGACAAAAAACAGACTGCAACTAATTGAACAAAGCATAAGATATCTGTTCCCTTATAATGAATCTACAAAAAACAATATTGACAAAGAAACCCTCAGAAATACAGAAATACTCTACCCTGTTCATTCTCAGAAGTATTTTCTGTAGGTAACTGTGACCCTACCAGAGCAGCTTATGTAAAAAGAATACAGAATGTTCATTTGATTAACAGGCCTTCCAAATGGTTTTAAGAAGCAAGAATAAAGGAACAAATAACCTCTCTTACTGCTCAGTTCTCTTCTTTTGCTTCAGGTACACGGCACATCTGAAAATCTTTAACTTCAGAGAACATCTTAATTTCAGCTTTTCCTCTACTGAGAGGACTCCTCATGTCTCTCCTCCACTTTGCCCTTCTTCCTTCTGCTTTTTTTGGTTTGTTAGAGTAAAAGAAGACCCACTAGTTGTGTTTACAACACAGACATATCAGTGATCCACAGCCACAAAAGTAACTGGCCAATTCCCACTGTACAGTTTCTGCCTTATTTATCCTACAGTCTCAGGAATGAGAAGAAAGTTTGGTCTGCTTTAACAACTATAGTCTAAAAAAATATTTTGGAGGGTGTGAAAGAAATTGTATTTGCTATTACCCTACAATAAATACATCAGATATTCCAGGCCTTGCTTCTACTGAAATTAGAGGTCCCTACATTAAAATATAATATTCTGCATTATTAGCTCACTTAGTGCTTCACCTATGATAACAGACTAGAACAATTTTTTTAATCATAGAAAAAAGCAATTGAAAAAAACCACAAAAATGAACAGCGTTCAACAGTTACACCAACTAAGAAACTAAGTCTACATTGCATACCAGATATATACACAAATCACACACCTCCAATAACTACCTTTCTATATCATCAATGGTTTAAAGATAAAGTCATTTCCAGAAAATTTGCTTCATAAAGTGATCTTCAATATTTAACTTTGCAAAGTGTTAGTCTTCTGTAATTGTTTTACAGTTAACCTTGGGAGGAAAAAAAAAAAAAAAAAAAACACTTTTACTGAAGTACAACTTCCTCCTTGGTGGAGTTCCAAAAAAGCCCTACACGCTTCCTTGTCTATGCACAAAAAACAAGATACAACAAGATTCCACATTGGGTATGTAATTAACATTCTATTAAATATTTAATTTGGAAAATAAGCTACAACCAAAAGAATTTAGCATTACACTAATGTCCTATGAATCACAGAGTTGCTGGTGACACTCAGCAAGAGAAATACAGTGATTCCCCCTCCCCTCACCTACCTCATCTGTTTTATTTTCATAGAGCGACAGACTAGCATTTGGTTCTTGGAGTAGGGAGAGATTTGAGGGGGAGGGAGAGAGGGGATTCATACTTCTTCAATAAATTCTGGATCCAATTAGAGATTAGACATCCCACAGTTCTACATGCAAAATTTAGAAATCATTCCACTTTCAAGAAACATGAGAGAGAGGAATTTTCATTGTAGCACCAGCTCCAATAGGTAGAATAGAGTAGCCCAAATTTTTTTGAAACAGGTAAATTTATAAAAAAAACTAACATACATTTCACTGCCTTAGAATGAATCTCTGGTACTCCTAGATTAGACAGAGGATCTGATCAATATCTGATGAAGTAATGTCTAAGGAGAACATTTAAGTTAAATAGTTGGTGAATTTACAGTAGAGTGGTAAGTTTTATTTCCAACTGTCACCTTTGGAGAAGTTGCTTCAAAATACAATACTGGTTCCACACTCCCTCCCACAACACAACAATTTCTACAAATTTCCCAAGGCTTCTTTCAGTATTCACAAGGGAGATATTCGAAGATTTTCAGTATCTGGGACTGTGCCAGACTGAAAAGGTAACATCAAAACCATGTTCTGATGTAGACTGAAGATTATATTTGTGCAGGATCAGTAGGCTAACAGTATTGTTTCAAGAAAACCCAAATACTGCAATAATCCTCTTGAAGTCTCTCTACCAAGAGACAATTTTCTTTCATTAGGATATTCTCCACATACTGTATTTTATTAAATTTAATATAAATATGGTATAAAGCCTCTATTACCTGTGCACAGTGTTATTCCTGTAGTGATTGCAAGTTACCACTGCTACTCTCACAAGCATTTTGTGGTGGCCGAGTGATTAATCTCAGTAAAAGCTAACCTACCTTTACCCTCCTCAACTGCAACCCCCATCCTCCACCTCATATTAATTGGAAGGCTAATCCAGGTGAAGGTTAGCCTTTAGCAGAAACATGAGCTTCAGTTAAACTGCTGACAGCCCTAGAGATTCATGCTGTAGTAGCATGAAACCATTCCTTCATGAGCAACTTCAGTTCATTAGCAATTAAGTCTTTTGGGGATCTATGGCTACTGATTAATAGATTCTATTTGTAGTTATGTGCTTGAAATTAATGCCAACTGGTTATGCAGTTAAAGTGATCACCATCAATAATCTATTATTTTTTTCATATATTATAGTCTTTATAGCATACCAGAATTTTTTCAGTGTTGAGAGAAAGCACAGATTCGCAAGATGAAGACCCTCTTATGTCACAATCGGATTCATGGAAGTGCAAAAAGGATGAGTCTGGTGGGGGGGGGGAAAGAAAGAAAATTA
The DNA here is from genome assembly GCF_003343035.1 of Apteryx rowi. NCBI lineage: Eukaryota > Metazoa > Chordata > Aves > Apterygiformes > Apterygidae > Apteryx > Apteryx rowi. The sequence continues at coordinate 227,531 of NW_020451175.1, forward strand.
ATACCTTTAGGAACTCAAGGAGTTATATGTACGTACTGTTATCACATCTCACATTTTCTCATGTTCATCTTAACAATTAGGAATGTCCCCATCAAGCACTCCACACGGTAGAATTTTCACAAAGTGCTTTCTGTGCACAGCACTACATCCACACAGCTACGAAAGCAATTGTTGGCATGACTATTTTCTATGAGTTTTGTTACTTCTTCTGCCTACGCTGTTGACTAAAATACATTAAAAAAAAAAAGCGCCTAAGAAGGAAAATAGAAGAGAATTTGGAAGCAATAAGAAAAGTTTTCAGTAGACATGTCCCAATTTGACACTATGTTTCTATATTAAGGCCCAATAAATTAAAGACCAAATTACCATTCAGATCCCATAGAAGAGAATAAATGGAAGGGACCACATGGAGTAGAGAAAAAGCTGCTGATGAAAGTCCAGGAAACAGAAGTATAAAAACAATAAAAAGYAGAGCGAATGGTAAACCATAATTGGCTAAACATATATAGAGTTCCTCACAGGTGTATTACCAAGAAGGCTATTACAGAAAGTCTAATTAAAATCCAGGAATCAGACACAGCTAAACACAGCTGGTTGTCACAGTAGAGAAAAATATTGTTAAGAAAGGAAACAAACAAACACCCCCCCCCAAATTTATTGACTGTAGAAGTCAATCTCACTAACTCACTACCTCACTACCTCACTAACCTGAAATATTGCAAAAGGAAGCAAGAAAAAGCAAAGAAATAGTATTATCTCCTTGATTCCATATCACAAATGGATATTTACAAAACATTAGTTGAAATGATAAAACTTAAGTTTGAGGCTAAGTTTGACAGGTTTGGGGGAGGTCTAATTTGCTTTTACAGGCTGTGCTATTTTTCTATTTTGATTATATAAAGCATTGCAGTCAGTTAACTGCTCATTTCTCACAAGTACAGAGTTAGAAGTGAAAAAGAAACAGCCGCCTTATAAAGAGAAGTCAAAATAGCATCCAAAAATCATTCCCTGTAAATAGAAACTTGGAACTAAGTTAAGCCATAAATGATAACCAGTGGGAGAAGTTTTACAACAGAAGTAACACTAGTGAAAAGCAGGTGGTCAAAGTTTAAGGTCAGAAAGTCCTGTAAGAACAGTGGTTCACAACCTGTAGTTCCCAGAAAAAGCATTGCCAGCAAGAGGTTTCAACTCTGCCCTTTAATTTTCATGTTGGCCAAAACTTTACCCTCTTGTGCCATGGCAGCATTATTAACAGAACATTAGCTGTTCTATACCAGGGCTCATAAGCCAGTGACAGCTGGAAGCCACTGATGTCTCACTGAGTAATTTTGGCTTTATGAACAAAACCAAGAAGGTGCAAGCATGGACTACCTCCAGAAGCATTTTCAGCCCAACAACAAGAATTTACTGAGGGAGTCTTTGAATGAGGTGACAAGGAATAAGCACAGCATGTCTATTACAAGCTACTGGGTAAAGAGGATGTGGGGAAAAAAAAAAAAAAAATCCTTGTTCAGTCCTTGAGATTCTCAGGGCAACAAAGCTGCTTTACTCACAGGGGAGAATGGATTAGCCTATGTCTGCAGGTTAGGTACCGTCAAACTTGCATCACACTGCCTCATCAGCAACTTCATGAAAAAGTAAAAACACCAACCAGAGAAGTCATCCTGGACCTACACTACAAAGAGAAACCAATTGAGACAACCAGATTCTCAACTTCTGGGAAAGCTGAACTAAAACAAAGACTGGGAGCTTAAGGGAATTTTTCAATTGCCAATTTATTTAACTGCAAGATTTAAACAGCAAGGAGAAAACTGGTATACAGCTACTTTAGAGTAAGCATGCTGTCCTGTAATTAAAGGCTATCTTATCAGTCTATCCAAAAAGAAGAGGTACCCAGTGATTTAAGCAGTATACCTGATATCAATTCCAATTACACTGTTTAAAACAATGTTCACCCTGCAAGGTCTTGTTCTATCAAAAAATCAAAATCTAATCTTCCAAACACACCCCTCAGGAGTATCCTGAGCCAATCATTCACGCCTTAGTAACAGACGAAATGTAATCAAATGTTTTGCTATTTATTAACTTGCACATTATACAGATTTTATCTCAATATAGCTATCAAGATTTGTTTCTGTGTTTGTGTATTATGGCTCCCAGACTCTATAGCCACCAAAAAAAAAAAAGTAAAATATCTACTTAACACAGCTGACTGAAATAGAAACCAACCAAAAATCTTTAAGTTGTGATGACAAAAACATATATACAGGGGAAAAGAAACAGATGCAGAAACTCATAACAGGATATTTTTAAAGAAAATTTGTGGTTTGGAGTTGATCCACTAGCTGTATACAGCAATTGTTGATATGAGTACAGACTTTATGAAAAAAAAAAAAAAGAAGAAGCTTCGGAAGAGCTTTGCAACTGGAGGTATTCAAAAGCTGTCTGGACACAATCCTGGGGAATGTGCTCTAGGTGACCCTGCTTGAGCAGGGGGGTTGGACTAGATGATCTCCAGAGGTCCCTTCCAACCTCAACCATTCTGTGATTCTGTGATTCCCRAGACCACTGAACAGTCATGACACATTACATTATTCTTATACAACTAACTGTCTGCATTATGCTGAATTGTCTTAATCTTTTTTGTTATCTGTAGTGCATGAACATGTTTGATTCAGACTAGCATTTTCATATAATACATTCACACTATCCTCATGATCAAAGATTCTAGTAAATTTATTACTTAAGCCACACGATTCTGACGCTACAGATATTTAACTATATAAAAATATAGTTTTAATTGTGTTTATATTACAAGTCATCAATTAGCTGAAGAGTACCAGCAGATCTTCTTTAGGAGAGCCAAGTTCAGATAGCAAAGCATCCAATTCACTAGCAAAGTATATTTAACTGCAGCTGAAAATGAAACAAGCCAGATTCGGCTCATTAATGAGCACGGGGGGTTGGCAAGTCTGTGCTACAGAAAGCAGGATTCAAAAGCAATGCAGAGTCCAGCAGCTACACTTGGCAGGTCAGCCAGCCTAGCCCACGCGCTTTGGGACAACAGGAATCCCCTTCACCGATACTATAGATTCCTGTTTACCTCTTTAAGGGCTGTAAGACCGTCTCCTTTGCTTAATGCAACAGCAGCAGCCGCCGCTCCACACTACGCGACTACAAAACGCTGCTTAGGGATGCAGCTTACACAGAAGATGCTTCAATGAGTCAAGGAGCAGCTGCAACGCTCCCCGCCACGCCGCCCGCCGTTATCCCGCCCTCCGGCCCGCAATCCTCAGGGCCACCGCGACGCCACGGCGCCACGGCGGCGGAGGCCGGGACGCGCTTCCCCCTTCCTCTTCCCACGCTCGCCGCCATCCCCAGAGGCGAGCAGAGACGGGCGCCCGCAGCGGCACCCCCGGCCGCGCCACCGCCCTTCCCGCCGCCGCAGGCCAAGCGCCGCCGGCCCCCAGGCTCTCGCGGGCTGGGCCGGGCGGGTCCCCCCAGCCGTTGGGCTAACGGCCACGGGGCTGCGGCGCGCGGGAAGGGGCCGCGATCGCCATGGCAACGCGCCGCCCCCGACTCACCGCACTCGGCCGAGTACTGCTCTACCCACTCGCCTGCCGAGGCGCAGCCCCTCGCCGGGCCCTGGCGCTGCCGGTGCAGTTCCTGCTTCAGCAGGGACAAGGCCGAGTACTGCTCGGTCAAGGCCAGCGCCGCCCGGCCCAGCGCCGCCGCCAGCAGCGCCCACAGCACCCTCGCAGCCCAGGAGCCCGCGGCAGGTGCCATCTTCCCAGGGCGCATGCGCACCGCGTCCCCTCGCCCAGGCACAGCGGGCGTCCTCACGGCCCCGCCGGGGCACGGGGAGGGAGGCGGGCACCGCCGCGCTGCTCCCTGGGACATGGAGTTCAGCCCTGGCGCAGCCTCGCAAGCGGAAGGCGGCGGGAAACCACAGCCCCCAGGATGCACCTCGCGGCAGGGCCCGGCTCCGCCTCCGAACGCGGAAGCGAGGCGGTTTCAAGCGTTAACCAGCCGGGGCGCGCGCGCTCACGGCTATGGCGGAGCTGGGGGCGTACCGGTGCATCGAGTGCAACAGGGAGGCCTCGGAGCTGTACAGAGACTATCAGCGCGGGGTGCTCCGCATCTCCATCTGCGTGAGTCCCGGACGGGGCAGCGGGTGGGGGCGGCCTACGAGCGCGTCCTGGGCGGCGGGGTGGCGGGGGGGGGGGGKGGAGGAGTGACAGCGGGAGGCCTCGACGCCCCTAGCTCGCCGAGCGCGTGCGGCGCATGCGCGCGCATCTGTCTGCGGGGGGGCGGGGCCGCTGCCCGCCCGGCCCCGCCCCTCGTGCTGGCGGCGCCTCTGCGAGCACGGGTGTGAGAGCGTCGCTGCCTCTCTGCGTCGCCGTCTGCTGTCGTTAAGGCGCCTACAGCTCCTGTGCCGCCAGGCTTCTTCGAGCCTCTTAAACCTGCAGGTTCACCAGCTTCCCTCGGTCCTGGGAGATCTTTTCCGTTTTTAACGCTGCCCGCCGTAGTTTTTTCCAGGTGCTCGGAGGTGTGTTTGCCGTAGCTCTTTCCTTATAGCTGAGCTTGTTGGTCTGTTGCTGTCAGAGCGATCGGCTTTTTCTAGGGGCAGGTTGCCGGTTGCTGGCTGTGCAGTCCTGGACAGAATCAGTTGCTGTGCTGCAGAGTAGGTCTTCATACTCTGGGTTTTTTATTCTTTGTAAGCCAGCTCTGAGTGGCTCTGTATTTCAACAGCTACAGTGAAGCTGGGAAACAATCACACATAAATTTCACGTTATGACTGGTGATTATCCAGTGTACATACAAGGACTCCTGTATTACTTTTCCTCTTCCAACTATAGTGGCTCTACTTCCCCAGATGGTACCTCTGTGTTCTAACCTCTTTAATGCTTTTCCCTCCCCTCTCTGCCTCTGACAGAGTTCATTTTTTTCCCATGGTTTTTAATAATTTTAAAATACTTTGTTCTGTTGTATCTTCTCCCACATATTCTTAGAGATTTTAGAGTCACAGTAGAAGAGCACTTAACATTTTAAGTTATTAAAGTTTTCGAGGTATTTCTAACTTAATTATTTCTAAATTTTTACTTTAAAATTCTGGTGGCATTTATATAGAGTTAGTGGTTAGTTTTGATGTATTTCTTGTAGTGTGTGGGAAAATTAGATCACTTAGCACCCTATATTTTAGTGTGAAAAGAGATGAATTTGGAATTGAGGGATTTGTAAATGTGTCTTGACTTAACCTTTTATTTAATCTGTGACTGTTTTATAACATCCTGTACCTGTCTGCCCCTTATAAAAACAGGAAACCTTGTATGTGAACAAATTGTGGAATATATTAAAGTAATACATTAAAAGAATTAGTTGTGTGGCATTCAAACTTTTTTCATTGTTGCCCTTATTTTCCCCCAACTACATTGCCCTTGGCATTTTGAGAATGCTGGAAGAAGATGGGTTAATTTACTAATTGTGAAGCAGTAAACATGACCAGAAAGCTTTGTACAAGATGTGCAATACATTCCTTTACAACTGTATAAAAACTTTGAATCATTCAAGCATTTCTTATATCAAAAATAAAGATCATAAACAACTAGTTCATATAGGTCTGTAGCCAGTTTGTATTTGGGAAAATAGCAATTAGCTCAAGCTGAAATATCTAGATCTCAGCTTCTGTTATCAATAAGAAGCTGTGAAAACAACATATACACAAATTATTGATGAAAGGGGAAAGAGCTGATTCACATCCTCCTCTTTTCCCTGCCCAGCAGTCAATTAAAATGTCTCGTTGCTGTAGAACATAAAACGGTTGAAAAAACATGCACAAAATTTTCTGCAGAGCTTTCAAGAACTAGAGAGATCAGCAGCTTTTCAGAGGAAAGGCAAACAGTGTAATAGACTGATTTCTGCTGTCTTTAGACATGCACACTGCAAGGAAAAATTGATTTATATATATATATATATAATGTCATCTTTAGTAGTGGATATGACTTGCATCAAACCACTGGTTAGAGATGTAGTAAAAGCTGTTGTCACTGGTTTATGACAGGAATGTAGATGGTTTACTTTGGAGGTCTTCAGGTTACTGTGGAACTTCACACTCATCTTGAAATCAAGGACAAGCTGAATGCAAAGGAACAAGTGTAATGTTTATGCCTGCAGCCATTTAACATAAGACTTAGCACATCTCATAAACCCAGGTTATCAATTATGGTGATTATCTGGCTTTGATAATCTCTGAGGGAAACTGGGATCCAGTAGATGGCACTCCTTCCTCTTAGTATTTAGCTATTTGGTGACGTAGTCTTTTGGAGCTGTGGCGTCCCATGTTAAATAAAAGACATAAGTCCCAGTCACTGTGTTCATCACAAATCCCAAACTATTTTTTTAAGAGTAAAGAACTGAGTGAAACAAAAGAATAAAGAATCCCATTGTTCTGTCAAATTGGAATTCTATCTACCTTTCTTCATATAGGTTTAAATCTATACTGTTCTTCACTTATTCCTATCAATTTGTTGCCTGGGTCTGCCTTGTGGGTCACCATGGTTCAATTTCAGTCTTAGTCCAAGGTGCTCTTACATGGTGTGTTGTCATACCATCTCTTTCTCTCCATTTCTGGCCACCCAGGAAGGGCCAAGAGGAGGAGCAGTCCATATGAAGAACAGGCAGTAAGAAGCACATTAGCTCGCAGTTTATAAAGTGGAGATCAAAATGTTAGAAAATTACTAAGATCAAAAGATTCCTTGGTGTGCACTGATCCAAATTCAGTTCTATATGTTTATTACAAGAAAKCACTGCAGTCTTCATTTATCAGGAATTCATTCTTTCTAATAGGGCATTTCTTATTTTACTTTTTCCTTTTAATCTGAAAGAAGAGTCTTATCATTGCACTAACCCTTTGCAGATATTCTGCTCCAACAAGGCAATACCGTACTCCCTGCCTGAGACCTCAAAAGTCAGTCAGCATCATGCCATCAACAACAGAAATAGTCAAGTACAGCATGTCATTTGGCACTCTCCACCGACTTTCAAGAGCAGTGTTATAATGGGATTGTCAGTATTACAAGTATGAGTCCTCTTAACCTGAAAAAAATAATAGCTTGGAAGTTTTCTCCACTTTAAAAAGTAAGTTTCACATTGATATGTAGGATCTTCATCATTTATATGAGATATTTATGTAACTCAGAACATACACCTCTGAAGTACAGTGGAACTGTTATGAAAAGCTGATGATATTTAAGAAAATTGATGGCCAAGGTGAGATTAGATGGTGCAGTCACTTAACCTGAGAACACTTTGCACCTGTTTTAACCCACTCTTTGTGGAATTAGAGCCTTGAGTACCACTACTCCATTTTAGCATAAGGCAGAAAAAGTGAAGGGTATTAGGAAAGATGATATAATGATACTCAAAGTGAGGCCAGTGCAGATTGTCCAGATGGATGTTTAGTTAAGAGTCATTGAGATACTTGTGTCTCATTCCCATTTTCAAGCAGTCCATGAAAATGCTGGCACATGAAGGAAAATACCATTTGTTTCATACAAGAATGATATGAAACATCAAGGGTTGCTCTCCTTATTTTGGCCCCAGAAAATTAAGAACAAGCAGAACGTTGCCAAGGTGATCAACTGTTTTATACTGACTACAGACTTGCCCCAATCATAGTTTAAGGTCCTCCTTGTTAAGTTAATAAATGCATCTAAAAACTCTTTGCCATCCTCAGAATGGTCCTGTGATCCATCTTGAGATTGAAGAAGCCAAGTTCTCCCAGCAGCATCTTCTCTCCAGCCCTACATTCATTTTTAGGGTATGTTTAACCTGATTTGGGCCATGATTTTCAGGTGGAAGATTTGAATTTGGATGCCTAAGTAAAATACCACAATGTTGTGTTCTGTTGTTAATCTGTTCCAGAAAAGAAAGGTTTTTGCACAGTAAGATACTAAAAGCTTCCATTAGGCAACATCTGTTTCCAGCCCACAATATTGGAGTGCCATTCTGGAAATTCAGTTTAATATTCATGGTGCTGCTTCAGTTTAGTTCCTGTAGCATTTGTTATTGTACTAATATTGCAATTTTACTGCGGACAAGTAGACCTCACATGTGTTAACATACAATCTGGAAACAGATTTGCAAAGAATACTCAAGAAACTAAAGAAACATTCTTCCTCTGTCAAACACAAAAGTCTACACAGTGCCAAAAAACTCAGGGTGACTAGATCATGTGTTTTGTTAAAAGTTCTCTAAGGTAGCTAATGGTCGTAATTTTTTATGTTCTGTAACTTTTGTTTATCTAATTTATATAACCAGGACCAGTTTCAGAACAGGCCCACCCCAGACCTCAGATACTGTATATTCTTTTTTTACTTGAGATTCCCATTTAAAGAATGAAGCTTTTGCTCATGCTGCATACATTTTGTTGTGGAAATGTAATTACAAAAGATAGGTGGACTGTCGCTCCTTAAAAAGAAGTTACAGTTACTTACCCTAAATTTTCCTTCAAGTTTATAGAGTTGGCCAACACTGCAGATAGCTGAATCATCTAGAGTAGCAGTAAAGACTGATAAAAATTATTTTGATTTATTTCTGCTGAGGGAATTTACTTCCTTAGTGAGACCTGTTCGCTTTGTCTTTTCTTCAGTGTGATAATTTTGGAGCGGGCATGTTAGAATTGCCTCAAATGAAGGTAAGTGCTGGTGGTCAGCCTGTGACTCCTAGATCTGGTTCTACTCCTGCACTGTACAGGCACTGACATTTTCCCTGTTCTGAGCCAGATGGGATGGTCAGAGTAAGTGTAGGTGGTTCTTTATAGCAGTGATTTTGAAATTATTTTGATATCCTCAAAACTTAAATGATGTGTAAGTAATGTAATGAATCTTTACTAAATAAGGTATGAACCAGCCGTTAACAACAGTAACAAAAAATACCGTTCAGGTAACATAGCCTTTATATTGTTAAAGATGTAGGAAAAAAACACATTAAGCTAACCTGGAATGAATTCTATAGTCCAAGTGTAAAGAATATAAAGGGAAATTAGCAAGTTTGACTTATCTCAAAATTGAAGGAAAAACATTTATATATTTGTATTTTGTTTTAAATAACACATGTCTTCTTGTGCTTAAAAAGAACGTTTGAAAATGGTTAATAGTTCCAGACCCTAACCAAGGCAAACAAATTATCCATTGCAGTATGTAGAGCTCAGCCAGGGTCCCCCTTGTGCTTTGTAATAAGAAAGCTAAATTGCCTGAGCAGTGCACACTTCATTTAGCTTTTCTGCTATTAAAAAATAATTGAAAAGCTCTTTTATTGCAGGAAGGGGGAGACAATATAAATGGTTTGAATGCAATGCATTTATGCGATAAGGTAAAGAATCTGTCAGGAGTACAAAGATCATCCTGGAAAATAAAATACAATATTTTTCATTCTTCTTTACATAACTCAATCTGCAGACCAACTAACTAGTGTAAAACATTTGATTTAGGAAAAATTAGAAAACAACATTTTGTAATTTTATTTTTTTGAAATGGAATGCATATCAACCTGAGCTGTTTTGTTTTTCAGCTTATTTCGACGCTTAGCTGCATCCCTAATAAGCCATTTCTGAAAGCAGCACAGCTAATTACATTTTATTGCTTAAGGGTGCAACTGGGATTAAGGCTATTCTCTCAAGATAATGGGTCCACAGTAGTTTGTCTTCACCTGAGCATCCTTCATTACCCTTCCCAGCACAGCTGAATCTCTGTAAATGTTGTTACATATTGCTGTATATGTAGACTGGCAAAAAATTGCAGCTTTATTTTGCCAAACTCCAGTCCCTGGAGAAGGGGATACCAAAATGAGACTGCTTCGCTGGTGTTTTTGATATCCAGAGATTTGCAAATTTATTGCTGCACTGTTGCAGTTTTCATGCCATCTTTGGGTCAGGATGAAGACTGGATGTTCAGTCTGGATTTTAATTTTCTGTAGTATGCTAGCTATGGTTTCCTCTTCAAGAAGAAGTCCCCCCCACACACACACCTCCAATACTCCTACTTAAAAAATCAGTTATGTTTTAATGTTGGTGAGAGCACTTAATAAACTATATGCATGTGGCTTTTTTTAAAGTACTACTGAATGTAGGTAGTTTCCACAAATATTTCTATGCTGTATTTTGTTTGGCGTGTGTTTGCGGACTGTGTTCATAGCTGAGTGTCTTTCATAAACAAAGAAGGAGCATGTCCTTTGAGTGCTATTTTGTAAGAGCCTGGTAAACATGCAGTTCGAGTCAATGTTCCAGTACTTCTTTTGTCTTATTTAACAAAACAGCTGTTAAAATATGTTACTTTCCTTAACTAATTGTTTTGGATTGCTTGGACCAGAAAGAATCTGCTATGCTGAACTATGAAGAACATCCTTGTACTATCTTTTTAAGATTTCTTGTTTTCCTTAAAGCTGCCTTTGCTCATTTTTTTAAACAAAATATGTTAGGATAACTAAGCAAATTCTAAGTTAAGAAAATTCGAGCACTTCGTTTGGAAGCAACAGACCAGCATTATCAGGAATACAAATAATAATTCATAAATTAGTATTCATTTAGATTTATTAGAATATTGAAATCCTTTGAACACATACTTTTCAGGGATTAAAGTATATTAGACTAATGTGTATCAGTAGCAAACATTCCCATAAACTTAAATTTACCAATTTAGAAAAAAAAAGCGGAAATAGAATTTACAGAGTCAAATATTTAGTTTTCCCTTCTGCAGCAGGATCTGAAACAAACTTGTAGATATCAAGGAAATGTCTGTTTTTCAAGGAAAGATGCCACTTATTTCCTGCTTTTGATGTCAGTTACATATTTAAGGAAGAAATTAAAAGATGTTTAAAAATATGCAGAAATGCAGTTACTCCTTTCGAACGTTTTAGAGCTGGTTGTGATAAATGATGCATTTCTTGGAGAAAGTCCAGAGAATCACAGAATCACAGAATGGTTGAGGTTGGAAGGGACCTCTGGAGATCTAGTCCAACCCCCCTGCTCAAGCAGGGTCACCTAGAGCACGTTGCACAGGATCGCGTCCAGGCGGGTTTTGGATATTCATACGCGTATGTGGGAGACATCTGGGACATGAGCAAACAAGATGCGTTTGAATTGGTAGCTTTACATATACGGGTTTAGGTTAGTCTCAGGTAGTTCTTCTAGGCATTTTCAAACAATACATGCTTTTATAGATATTTCTCTCTAAACAACAACAATGAAGAGAAACTGAAGTGACATTTTCACTGAAAGATAAGTTTCAAAGAGTTAACTAGTCATACTGGATCTTACAGAGGTTTCCATACCTTCTTAAAAACATTTGTATACTTTTGAAAAGAAAAAGATATGAGTCATCATGAAACTCTCTCCAATTATTTGTTATCCAAGTTATCTGTTTTGGTTCCTTTTCATCAATTGCTAAAATCAATTTAACATATAACAGGAAGTCTTAATCATATTTACTTCTGGCAAAAAGACATTTGCTTGTGACTAGGTTTTTACTGGATAAGATGATAAATTAATTGTAGGATCTGCTCAGAGTTCTAAGTGCATTATGACATTTATTAATATTTCTGTAGCAGCAATCCTATAAGACACTTTGCAAATGTGGCTAGTATAGTGTTATACAACAACACCCCTCTTCTTCCCTTCTCTGACCATCAGCAAAGATATAATCTTTATACCTGAAAGGATATAGCCTCTACCAGTCCAAGCAAAGGAGGCTGCATTAGCACTAGGCTTTTAATTTCTGTGTGGGAAAAAATAATAGCTGTAGGAAGATGCAAAAGGGAAGTGATCACTACCGCTACCATTTATCCAGGATATTATGATCAAATGCTTTGTTCAGGCTTATTATCAAACTCAGTGACTCATCTTGCCTTGTCACTTAAAGCATGTGCACTTTCCAGATGAGCAGTAGAAACATTGCTTACCTTGTTGAACCGGTGAATAGGCATTAGTCAGAAAACGAAAGTGCCCTTTATTGTACCAGCAGATCAAGGACATGCTTCCCTTCATTTTTATTCTGTACTGTCCTCTGGACTGGGGAGTTTCAGGGTTGTTCAGCATGGATGGAGGTAGGCCTGTGCAGTCACTTTTCCTGGCACTCAGCAACCTACAGCAGTAAATCTCTTGCTTCTCAAATTCAAAATTGAGAAAGCTCCGTTCTGTAAAGGATGTAGCTTTTCCAAGTATGCCGAACAGGCAGATCACTGCAGCTGTGTAGAACTGCAATTGGGCAGTTGGACTTGAGCACCAGTATTTTAGTTCATTTTAAACTGCCTGACTGAAATCTTAATAATGAGCATGCAAGCAGTAAGACATGGCTGAATTGCTCATACTGATCTTCTCTAATACTGTTAGTGATTATCGATGTTCATAAAGTTATATCATCTTAACTAGTAAAATTATCAAGTTAAAATATTGTAAGTATACTTAAACTACATTTACCCTTGCCTACATTGATTTTGCTCAGGTCAGGCTCTGGTCACAAGTTTGCTTCCCAAGTGCTTAAGGTTAGTAGCAGATGTTTTAGTGTTATAGCTGAAAACATTAAAAGCCAGGTATGGAGAGAGAGTTTATTAATTCTGTAATGTCTTCATGATATAACAAATACTGTATTTGTTTTGTCCAGCAAGTCTATGTCAGTGCACACACAATTCTTCTTCAGTAGGATGTTTTATAGATCTCCCAAGTTGCTGAAAACACTAACACTAGCTAGATCAGTGGCTGGATAACCACCAAGGACTTTTACTTTGTACAGTTACGACTCAAATGGAAATAAAATATATTAAGAATAAGACAGTAGTCTAGAAGACAGACATCAATGTGTGTGTGTATCTGTGTGTAAACAGTCCTTGAAGATGGCCGTTCTTCTGTGATGTGGCAAGTTTTCTTTTCCTGTTGAAGTAATACAGGAGAAATTAGATTCTTAACAAAGTTTGATGATATGATGAGATACTGAATTAAACGTCATTCTCACAGCTTCTGAAGATTTGGCCATGGCTGCCAGAAGCTGCAGAGCAGAAAAATCATTCTTACAGGCAACAGTGCTGTCTGCATATTCCTTTGTAGCAATCTCCTTACACATCTGAGCTAGAATTTCTGTATCATTGGTTTTGCCTGATGGGTTGGTCTGATATATTTTAATTATCTAAAATTCATGTTAGCAGTAAGTGAGAATTATTCAGTAGCTTGTGACTGCAGGTTTTTTGATCAGTGTTTGGCTGGGACCCTCTTCATTTTCAAAGATTATTCTGTACTTCTCCCAGAAAGATAATATTGTCATCTTCTTTTTATTTATTTATTTTTGCTTGCAGGTTAACATTTTGAAATGTCTGATCTAAAAATTTTCTGTTATAGAAAATTTGAGAGCATAAGTCCTGGGGCATGTAGGATATCCTTCATCTAACCTTTACACCACCCTTTCTGTTCAAGAATAATCTTTCATTTGTGCTTGTCCAGTGCTTCTGGGAATAAGCTTATAAAAAAAATTGGAATTTTCTTGTGCTACATCAACCCAGAGCTTTGACATATGTAAATTACCACCTTTAAGAATATTTTTTCATGATTTTCCTGTAGAAAGAAATGAAGCAAGACATTGCCTTTAATTATAGCTGCACTCTCTTCTGTGGTAGATTTTTCACTCTGTTAAACACTGTAGCTATGGTCTTCATTTAATTATATCCTTTTTTCCATCTCTCTGACTTTAATTTTAGACCTATCAAACTTTTGGTTAATTGAGTCATCATATATAGCGCTTTCTTTTCTGATCCAAATGAGCTGTGTTTTTGATTTTCCTGAACTGGACCAAGAAGCACTGACTAGTGGTATCCGTGTTCCTTATAGACTCTATTCAACTAATATTACGATGCATATTTGTTCTTATGGTGAATTTTTGCATTCTCAAATTCTCCGATAGTAATTCTGATAAATATCAAAGCAACATTAACTTTGGCCATGAGGAATCCCTATTGAACTGAAGAAACTTTTTGTTCTTTCCTGCGAGTTTGCCGTAGATATGCCTTGTCTACTCTTCCATGTGCTCCGACTGTGCCAGGCAGAGTATTTCAGAAGCGACTGGGCAGAGTTTTCTGTTCTGTCAGTGTACAGCAGTGCCCTCATTAAAATGGAAACGCAGGTAGTTTCTGTGGCTTTTGTACTCTAAGTATGGAGCTAATATGAAAGCAAGAGAGGTGGCAATAGCTCAGGACAGGTCAGAGAGAAGAAGCAGCAGAAGTTTGGTAGCAGGAGAAAGCCGACCTGCAGGCAGGCGTCCTTCTGCAAGTGCAGTTGTGTGAGCTGAGGTGGTTGTTGTGGTCAACTGCTCGTGCTTCTCTATGAGAGAAGTTCTCCAGTAGAAGTTATTTATTTCCCCCTCAGGGCTGTTGGTTGAGCTCTTTGTAAGACTGTTATTTAAACGTTCTCTTCACTTAAACAGTTAAAATAATAGCTGTTTTAAGCCCTTCTCATTTGACTTGAGTGCCCAGCCATGCAGGTAGGTCAATAAATCTGAAGGGGATGGTGACAAGCAATTCCCAGTGCACTTGGGGAAATAACCTGTCTAGCTGGCACAGCCGGAACCAGCAGATGGTATTAGAGAAGTAATTCCCTAATGTCTTACCACACCATTCAGTAGCAACTGCTGATTCTTTAGCTACATCTCTAGTGTGAAAGCTATGTTTTCAATATTCCAAATATATGTTATGGGCTGGGAGTGGGGAGGGTATTTGTTTAATAATTGCAAGTGAATAGAAATGTCTGGGCTACTAACTTGTATGCAAGGACAATGCAACAGGAAAAAATACTTACCTTTTCCCAAAAGGAGGAAAAAAAGCATCTCTTGTATAAAGCATCTCTTGTATAAAGCATCTCTTGTATAAAGCATCTCTTGTATAAAGCATCTCTTGTATAAAGCATCTCTTGTAAAAGAAGGATATATATAATAGAAATCCATTTTCTTTCAAAAAAAACCCCACCGTATAGAGAAGCATAATCAATTAACCTTCAACAACCTATTGGTGTGGTTCTTGAGTATTTCAAAGGCAATTTGTTTTTTTTGCATCTGTAGGGCACAAAATGGTAACTACGTACATCCTTGCATAGTTTACTGTTCTGTGTTAATTTGAAGTCTATAAATATCAGTAATGTATCTTTCTGGTTCATAAGGGAAATCCTTGTTTAAACTGCAGTGTCAAGGGGAAATAAGGCATTTTTTCTGGCTGGATTAAAAATGCATTGAAAATAAAGACTACATTAGGGAAAGAGTAATATGAATTGAATGTCTACTTGGAATTATGTGATTGTGCTAAACTAAGAGGAACATTTCATCAGCTTGTGCTTCCTTTTTTTTAATTCTTATTATTTTGTGACTTTCAGAAATCCTGCCAGAAACCTGTGGACAAATACATTGAGTATGATCCTGTTATCATCTTGATTAATGCTATTTTATGTAAAGCGCAAGCATACAGACACATTCTTTTCAATGCAAAGATAAATGTAAGTTGCTCTGCCCCTACCATGTGGCTTTTTAGTTAAAGATATATTTAGGTTTGATAAGTTGATTGGAATAGTTACAAAATTTAGGTGCTGTTCTTTTCCTGCCCCAGCAAGCCATACCACAGGTTTTTTTCCTCAGGCAGATTAAGGGTCAAATATGGTAAATAGAGCACATTTGAGATTTCATCTCAAATTCTAGCTATTACTAAGAAAGTACTGTCTCTGTAACACTGGCAAATACAGCTGTCTTCACTACATGTTACAGATAGTCCTAACTGGACTTTTTGGAAGAGAAAGGTCTAATTTCAAATTCATTTCCACCTTAAATTTCTGCTGGAAGTAGTAATTTTTGAAATGAACTATAGTAGTATAATGTACCATACTAACAATGCTATACTAATTAAACCTACTCTGCTACTTTCTAATGAATTTCCTCATGAGATGCAGAGTCCCATGGGCAGCTTGCCTCTGACCTACTGAAGTGCAGAGGTAGCTATTCTCACAGAGTTACATTATTTTTACTTTAACAGTTTATTTCCCTGGAGAGGCAGGCTAATCTACAGTAAACTATCCAAGCATCAGTGTATGCTGTCTACATATTTTTATCTCTTGACCAGTCCAAGGTAAGCAGTGTAGATAGATCTACATTGCTTACAATGGCATATCTGATTAAGTCATCAGGATCCATATTTTGGCTTGAATCCTGTAGTTGCATGTCTTTCAAGCATAGATCTGGCTAAAGGTTTTTAATGAATTAAATGCTGCTGGAAACAGGTAATGATGCTTTCCATGAGGCCTCTGGAAGAACATTTCCATCTGTGGAAATTTCACCTATTCAAATAAATGAATTTGATTTTTAAACTTAGCTTAGCTTGTGCAGGTATACTTGTCCCTGCAAGTGAAATCTGCATAACTAGTCTCCAACAGAAAAAATTCTAGACAGAAGCCACTTTCATTGGCTTATAAGTTATGTTTAATATGGAAATATGCTAAATGTGGACCTTCATAGCACCTCTTGTTGCAGTTACTTCAGAGGATGATTTAACTTTTGTTTGGTTGCATTGCTCTCTTTACTGTTGTTTCCTCACCCTTCTCTGAACTAAGGGATGTTTTCGGTAGAACTACACTGCCAGTTTCTTCTAATGGAGAAACAATTTTTCTCAGGGAAAAACAAAAACAAGGCAACTTAAAACAGTTCTCTGAATGGAGTAGATGTCATTATACTGAATCTTTTGATAGTATAGTTCTGCTAGCTAGGACATGATTTTGTTTTTATATTCCTAACTGAAACAGCTGTCCCAATTTTAAAAAGTATAGAGAAGACCTTGCAAACTACAATTACATACTTTCTTCGGTACAGAACGGTTCATGCAGTTTTCAACACCCTCTAATTTGCCTGTCATGTAAGTGAACTAATTGATGCTAAAAGGAAGATGTGCTAAATTAGTGGCTCAACAAAAGTAATTTGCTTACATTTCTAAACATGCCTAAAATGATAAGCAGAGCTTGTTTGTGTAGAGATGTCAAAAGGTATTTTAAATTAAACATTTGATACTAATGCATTTATTTTTCTTTCATTTACCAGATTCAAGGAAAGCTCTGCATATTCTGTTTGCTCTGTGAGGCTTATCTCAGGTGGCTGCAGCTACAGGATTCAAGCCAAAATACAGATCCTGATGACTTAATCAGATATGCCAAGGAATGGGATTTTTATAGAATGTTTGGCATAGCTTCTTTAGGTAAGAACTATGATTATTTCATRTAACTATCAAGTGTACTCTTTAAGCATTTTATAACTGGATGAATCTTTCAACAGCCTCATATTGCAAAAATTATTAATACAGAATGGTTGTCATGTTCAACCCAGCATGGTTAAATGATTTTTCACATACTCTCTCACTTGCCTTCATTTAAAGCAAATTTATATTTAAGTCACCTGACTGCAATTTAGACTGGTATAATCAACATTAGATATCAAATCACCAGAAGATGGCAATATTCAGAAATCTTAGTCTGAATGCATTTACATAGCTTAAAGACCAATGTAGAGCTCTGCCTTATTCCAAAGACTAAAACTCTACATATTCTACTGCATTTTAATGTAAGATAATTGATTCAAGCACAAGTTAACAAACATTCTCTGCAATTTGCTTTATGTCTCATTATCTGGCATGATACTTTAATGCCAGTTGTCTTCTGCAAAATAGAATATGCTATTTATAAGTGCCTCTTTCTAAAAGTAATCTGTTTAAAAGGATCCTGTCAGTGTTCTCTTACCTGTCTTATCTTAAGACCGTTAGAAAATGTGGGGAGATGATATATTCTCTTAGGAAGTTTGCTTGAAATGTATTGAAAAATGAAAGACTACTATTTGAATGTGACCAATTACCTTTTTTTTTTTAGCTCTAAGTGAAACCAAAACCATAAATTTCTTTGGATTTGCTCCAAAGTTTATGACTTATAAAAATGAGACAACATTAAGGATGATCCTTGCAGAAGCAAACAGTGATCAGGAAAAGCTCTATCTGTTTAAAATGAATTTGCAATAATCAGTATTTGTCAAACAGAACAGTGTTATCACTGGTAAACAGTAAATATTTCTAAGCTGTAAGAGTAACTACGAAGGTTGGTGAGGGTTTTTGTTTTATTTTAGTTAAGACTTTTATTCTCAGTTTTTTTTCTTCTGGYGATACTGTTTAAATCAGGCACGCAGACTAAAACTGTAAATGTTTCCCTTAGATATTCAGAGTTTAACTTCAGTCATCTATTGTCTAATGTTTCTCTTTAGTAGGTTTTCATAACAGGTCAGTAAAAATGTTGGAGCTCATTTTTCAGTAGTAATTCATCTCTTACGGTTGTTGTGAGAGTTGCTCTGACAATCGGCATTAGTTCCAGTGTTACGCAGGGATGAGGTGTTGGAGAAAGTCTAATAGCTCAATGAAGTTTTCGCCTTAGTGTTCTTCCTTGTGCTGGATGGAAAGGGTTTATTGTTACTGGCCTTTCAAAAAAGACAAGTATTGATGATCTTGTTTTACAGGCTAACAGCCAGTTGAAAAAATTCTTCCTTTGTTAAAAAGGAAAAGTGAAGAGTTTCATATGCTAAATTTCCTATGCTGTATGGTGTCAGGTATTACAAGCACAACCATCCTACAGATAGAATTGATTGAATTATTTTGAATGGAGTTATACTGAATTAGATTAAATAAGTGATAGTAATTTTTGCCTATTAAAGTGAAAATGGGAGATGGAGGACATGTTGTTCATGTTTGCTTATAAAATGTCTTTTAAATAGCAGTGGCTCAGTTGCATTTGGGACCTGTCATTTCACTGAGATTGATCACAAAAGGACTTGATGTTTGTGCTTCATTCTCTCTTTCCAACTCCTCTTTATTTCCTCTTAGAACAAACTTCATTTATAGTGGGCATTTTTATTGCCTTATGGCAGATGAGACCTGAGATGCTGAAGAAGAAGTCTGACTTCATTTTACTTCTCAAAGCACTGCTGTTGTCTAGCTATGGAAAGCTTTTGCTAATTCCAGCTGTTATTTGGGAACATGACTACACGCCTTTGTGCCTCATGCTTATAAAAGTATTTGTCTTGACATCAAACTCTCAGGCAATTAGAGGTACATTTTTGCTTCTTTATTAGTATACAATGTGTACAGAATGTGTGTGAGAGAGAATGCAGCTGTTATATATGTCATTATTATCGTTCTTATATTTTTAAGTGTCTTTAGAGAAAACACTGTTTATTACCAGATATGTGATTAGAATAGTTCTGGTCTAAAACTCTGATCTTTGGACTTTCATAGAAAGTGAATGAAACAAAACATTTGTAAAAAATAGAACAAAACTTTTATCACAGTCATCTCTTTGTAAATGCTGTATTGCATCCATCAGTTCAGCATGGAACATTGAAACATAATGTAGAATCCTTTGTGTGTCTGGAAGATGAAAATAGAGCGTTAATTTTATGTGTGGTTTGGTAATGCAGGCTTTAACAGATTTGTGTGATTTCCTATGCATGTATTTCTCACATGGTTTCTGTGATCTGGAATGGATAAATTTGTTCTTTTTTCTTTTGCAGTTACATTAAACTTAAACCAAATGCTCCCTTGGTTGGCCATCTTCATTGGATTAGTTTTGGAAAATGGTACAGTCTGCTTGTTCCAGAAAATGGGATGGAATGTTTGAAAAGTCAGTCCAGATCTAAAGAAAAACCAACAACATGCTGATCATCTTCTAAGGATGATTTCTGCCAGTGGTCCCAAAGTCACTATTTTCATAGTGAAAAAGAAAATGATAGGTAACAAATTTTCATTAGTGGTTTGCTGGAGACAGTTTTAGGATAAGTTAAAATGAGAAACTTCAGAACTTCAGCTATTTAATGTGATGAGACATAAAACTTCAGCCTTAGCTTGTTTATTTTCTCATCAAAAATATGAATGTGTCACTATCCTAAGAGCTTTATAAATCTGGCTGTATAGCTGTGGCTGTAACAAGAAAGGTACACTAAAAAAATTCAACACTGCTACCAATCATGCATTTTTGCAGAAAGAGGGAGATGAATTATTCCCTTAAGAGAAAGGAAAGCAGTCAGTGGAAAAAGTGTAGAAAACAAAACTGGTATTTCTGCAAAAGTTGATTTTCAGAGAGAGAAATGAACAGGCACAAACAGATTATTAGAGAAAAGGCAAGTACTGCAGAGTAAAACTACAGTGGAAAAACTAGGTCGTGTTCTCTGGAATGTTTATAGAACAATCCAAAATAATAAAATACCTAGTTCTAGAGTAATCTCTAGGAGTTATGGTTTTAATCGGCTTCATTTCAAATTTTATATGACCTTATAAATCCTGCTGCACTGTTCTGAAAGATGAAAAGAGAGGAAAGGACTCTGACCCCCAACATACAAGGTTGTTTGGGATACTGCTCCTGCTGTAGTTAATATTAAGCCATCTCCCCCCGAACCAGCCCTCATCTGACAGCTTGTTTAGTGAAAACACAAAGTGAAGTATGAGGCTGCCTAGCAGTGTTCTTTTATGGAGTAGTACATATTGAAAAAGAAACAAGGTTTGGACTAAATTAGTGAAGAAACATTTATGCAAGTTCTAAACCTTGCACCCCAGCAGGCAAGGAGAGAGGGCTAGATGGCCTGCAGAGGGACTAGCAGAAGGAATCGGCAGAATCATTTTCCCAAGACAGGCAGCAGTTAGCACACAGACCTAATCTTTTTCTGCAGACCAGTTTCCATTATGTTCCATCCAAAGTTTAATTCTCCTGCTTCATTCTGGAAGGCTGTAGTTCTGTCAATACACGCCACAGGTACGGCTTCGATTCTTTGTTTTTCTCAGCTGCAGTTTCCTATCCATCTTTTGCAAAATGCATTAAATAACATTTTGCAGTATCTTCAAATTAATTCTGAGTAGATGTAGAGTAAGTCTAGATTATGAGTCCAGAAGACAGGAGACATCAGACACGTTAAAACCCTTGCAACTGCAATGCCATAGTCAGCTATTTCGAGAGAAAGCAAATGGTTGCCTATTCTGTTATAATAGGGCAGAGGCTGACCACGCTAGTGTGCCATTTGCTGAATTTGGTATCTTTCTGAGCATGTGATGGTGTGGCCAGGGAAGCAAAAAAAAAAAAAAAAAAAAAGCAACTGCAACCCCTCTTAAGTCTATGAGACAGCTTAACAGTGCAGCTGCCCCTAACAAGCACATAGTTGTGAAGGTATATGAGGAATCCACCTTGCTATTGGTGTGAATCAGTGACCAGACAACTGTCTGTAGGCCTGCAGTTGTCCACTTTTGGCTGAGCAGCAGCTTTGGCAACACAGCACCTAGAGCATGCTTTGATTTACATGCTTAGATTTGGGGAGAAACTTCTCTCCCTTTGTAAAAGGGAGACTTTGTAAAAACAGTACGTTGCCAGAGATGCTTTTAGAAGTGCTCCCTCTTACTGCACAAGCACACAGCATCACAACAGATGCTGCAGGTTGAGAAGGTGCAAAGGGAAAGAGCAGTAGATCTTTTAGAAAAGTTTCATGAATGCTGGTCTGGCCTGCTTCTTTCCTTTACCTCCTTCACCTTCTCCCCTTAGTTTAGGAAGAAATACACTTCTGCTGCGGTAGAGAGGATGGCAGAAGAATATGCACTAGGAAGGTGCTGGTGCCTGCTGAGCCAAACTCTCTTTGTTATTGCAGCAGTCATCTGGCTTTTACCAGCTCCCTGTTCATCATGCTACTTCCTTAAGTTGCAGCTGGTATGGTTTCCTACCGTTACATATGTTTCTCTGCAGGGAATGTACAAACTTGCCTGCTCCCTGACACAGTTTTGTTTCTCTAATGACCTAAAAGCAGTATTTGTTTGCACTCCTGTTAGGTTAGAGTTCTTTATTAGTCTTGTATGTGTCACAGTTATACACAGATATATATATATATTTTTATCAGAGTTTCTCCTTTGTCTGCTCTGGCACTGGTTTCAGTATAAAGGCTAGAGTATAGCTGAGTTGAGCGCATTTAAGTGCAACTTATGCAAGGGGAAGATCTTGCATCACCTGTAATGTAAACATGATCTAGTCAGTAGGAAAGTTGTAAATAAAATGTATAGAAATTTTGTTTGGGAATAGTTTTCTTACATAAAGTTTATTTTGAATATGAAGTTGATCTCAGGATGCCTTCCCTGAGTTTCACTTAAAAGAGGAAGGAACAGACATGAACACCTTCCAAAGGAAGAAATGCTTATATATTGTGTCATAGGTGCCAATAACATATCAGCTGTGCACTCTGTAATGCTATCAGGAGATAACACCATTCTTGTGCAACTTTATGGAGGAGAGAGAAAAAAACTAGCAGAGCTGCACAGCTGTGGAACAACAGCAGGTGTTGTACAAGGTGTTCAGAGTCTAGTAACTCAGGACATTGTGCCTTGTGTGGTTTTATGCTACTAATTAACCAGAACTGACATAACAAATACACTACTATTCTGTAAATTGAGGAGGAACTTGAGGATACTGGGGCGGGGAGGGTAATGTGTGCTTTTCTGATGCCTTTGGGAAAGTATTCCTTAGGGTGCTTCCGAGTGCTATAATTTTGAGAGCCTTCCTGTTTTAAATAGTCATCTCCTCACATTTGTTCCTTTTTTTCCTTTGATCTCCTCATCTTTCATAAACTCTTTGTAATGAAATAGTCTAATAATATAACTCTTTCCTTCCCTGTGCTGGAAGATATATTACAAATGGCCTGTCCTTTCTATATATCTTCAGTTGCTTGGTTAACTTACTGTAAAGGACTTGGGTTGAAAAAAATAAAAACCTGCAAATGAACCCCTGTAAACTGTCTTGAGTTTTGCGTAGAATCTCATGAGATATTATGGCCTATGGTAAGGAAATAATTGCAGAATTCCAGAGTTCTGTTGGGCAAAATGCATAGAACCAGTGATGTTATTCAGACTTGAGTTGAGGTTTAGATGATTATGCAGTGAGAGTTGAAAAGAACTACTGGGAACTTCAACTGGCTCCACAGGTAAGGTGACAAGAGTTTGGAAACTGCTCTATACAACACTGGAAAATGAGAGTATAAACTGGGAAGGAACAGTTAAAAGAGTGTGGGTGCTAGGCAGAGAGCTACAAAATTAAGATTTGAGAAGATTATAAAAACTAAGGGGATAGAGAAGTCTGCACAGAAGTTAGTATGTAAGAAAAGATTAAGCTCCTCTTATAGCTGTAGCATGAGTGTATGATTAAGCAAATATATGAACGTCCTACTCTTAAATTTCAAAGAATGAACATCATGAAAGAATATTATAGACATTTTTGTAATAGGCTAAGTGATATCATGAAATGCCATAGAATGTCTTCCAAATAGTCTACTATATCCTGGGTTCCCCTAGAAAAGTTACTGATAACCTCATTATCTAAGCAGTTTGGACTATGTCTTTGAAAATACACTCTTATACTGCTGAATTAACAATTGTACAGAGATAGAATTAATCACTTTGTGGACAGGAAGGGCTGTGCAACAGCAGAGCTTCTCCATTCAGCAATGGTTGTGTTGCATTAGGTTTTGCTGATGAAGGGAAGGTCTACAACTCTTGTGACCTCATGCAAGTATAGACAAGTGAGCCTTTCTCACAGACACAGCGAGTCATATCTCAGTCATATAAAGTTCCATTTGTTAGCCCAGTCTTAACAGAACTGGAAGTAAAATAGCGCATCTGCGCTGGAAAGCTATTGGCAACTGATTTCTCTTAAAACAAGAAAACCATTGTTTTTCAGGGACTTGCATGCTCTTGCTCCATCAGTGCTCTCCCAGCTGGGTGATACTAAGCACCACAGTGCCACCTGCAGTCTAAAAGTAAAGTACTTTTGTTTCCAATACTGGAGAGAAAGTATGACCACTATAAGTACATATTCTCTAATTAATTAATGTTTTATAAAATCACAAATTCAAGCTTTTAAAATTAACATTCATTTCCAGTTTAGAAAAGCATTAAGTTGTTGATCAAAACAGCCCACAAAATAATTGTTTTGGTAACTATCAAAGTCAATTCAATATATTCACCATGAAAGCTATGAAATGCAGATTATTTTATCATGGACATCTCTTTGTTTAAGACTTGCAAGATCTTGCAAGCTGGGATTATTCTGAGTAGTCTCACTGAGTTCAGAGAAAATCCATATGGCAAAAGGCAGAGTGAACACATTCTTTCACTGCTAAAAAGCAGTAGGAATTTTGTCACTGAATTAATTTGAAATAGCATCACACCCAGGTTGCCACAGTTAGAATTTGCAGTAAGATGTACATAACAAGATCTCTGTTTTCTGCCCTGCTGCTTTTATAACACTATTCTAACCTTCTTAGTCTTTCCAATAATACTATATTACTGTGGTGGCTAGAAAGAAGGTCTGAGAATGAGGAGCTTTGTAAAATCTTTTCCCAAAACATGATCTACTGTCCTAAACGTGTGAAGCTCTTTCAAGCACTATTTAAATAAATGGCAAGTCTGCAAAGGGACTAGGAAATACTGCCAATGAGATTTTAAGTGTTATTCATTAGGAAAATAGATTTTTTTTTTCTGGGTAAAAATTTGGTTTAAATTCCTTTACATAATAACACTTTAGAGTGTGAACACATACAGTTTGAACATGTGCTGGCTGCTGCAGAAGTAAGTCCAGGTGACCCCATAATTTCTTATAATCTCTAACAGTAATACTGAATACATTTTTAGGCAAACGAATTGTTGTCCATAAGCTGCACAGAGATGCATGCCATAGCTACCTGAACAAAGGAGTGGGGACAAGATCTGAATCCTAATCCTGAATATGAGACTGACTTCTGCTATGACCTTGAACAAGTCACTTATGTGTCTCCATAATGTGATTGTACCCCCACCTTCACAGGAGTGGGAAGAGAATTAATTTGTTGATGCCTGCTTAAGAAGATGAAAAGCCTTAAGTCCTCTTAGCTGCAGGTTGTTGGGAGTCAGTTAACGCTCTGAACCTCACATATTAAAGCTGACATGCCAGGAACCAGAGAATATGAAATATGGAACTTGACATGTTTAAAGAATTCTTTGTTGTGTTAAAGGAAGCTATAATTCTGATCCTCACTAGCGTACAATTCTATAACATATATATATATATGCAGACTTTTGGGGGCATATACAGCAAACTGTGAGCCCCTTAACGTAAATTTTAAAAGTTATTACAGCTGCTATGTACCAAAATAAATATGAAAGTAGTTCAAAAAAATGGAGGGGAGGGAACTGGCACATTAATTTTCCTTTCAGGTAGCTGTTAAGGTGTCCTATTTGATTTGCTAGTATGAGGCTTTGAGGTATAAAGCATGGGTAGGTCTTACATAAAAACTTTTTTGAAAAATATTACAAATCATTAGTATTCAATAAATGAATCCAAAAACATTTCACAAATTTTAACAATAAGAAAACAAAATCTCAACAACACAGAAGTGCTCCACTCACCTTGCATTCTCTTCTCAGAATTGCTAATTCACTATGTAAGCATCCACAGTTATTACCTTTAAGCTATGTCAGGGCACACATGCCTGATGCTGTCATAAATGCATCACTCCTAAACTCTGATCCCTTCTTTGGTTTCTCCCTTCACTTCCAGTATAAGGCTTTGGTTTTAACTTTCAAAGCCATTGATGTATCATGTCTTGGCTACAGCAGCGATAGCATCTCTTTCTCTCAGTTGGTAGGACTACAGCATTCTTTTGATCAACAGAAATCAAAAGCCAACAATAGCCTGATAAGAACCAGGAAGAAAACATTCTCCACTGAGAGCATCAACTGCATAATAAAGTGCCACAGACCAGCATTAGGCAAAAGGGTTTGGACTTTGCAAGGTAGGGTGCAGAAATGGATGTATATACTTTGCACATACTCTTTAGCACTTCTTCAATAACAAGGATTTCTCTTTCCCTGTGAGGACATTTCTCCTAGTTAGCAATGTGGAAATGGCAAATGAGTTGTATAGCTAGGAAAACACAACCCATCTCATACTCCTTCTGTCGTGGGAGAGAGCATACTGAAAATAAGACATTTCTGATTAGTGAAGTAATTTTTCAGCAACAATAGATAGAACAAAGAAAATTGCTGCAGCTGCTTTGCTCTGAACAGATTATTGAAAACCTTTGCTATGGAAAAACCAATGAACTTTGCTGTGCAAGAGATACCCAATGGTAGGTATATGTTTCTTTACATAACAACATGAAGAGACTTGGTTTGTATTAAAACTTATATCTTTTGAAACTTCATTTGATGCTCCTTCCACTTTTAAGTAGATTTTTCTCCAAAAACTTTCCTGCTCAATTGAATTGTGCAACATGTGTAAATGATATATGAGGAAGAGAGGGAGATGATAGAAAGGGAAGGGTCAACCCTGCTCTTTCAGCCTATGCGTTTTCTGCCTCACCTAAATATGAAATTGTCTAATTTTTAACCATGACACCTTGCTGATGTGAACTCAGCTGCACCACGTAAAGATTGTACACTGAAAGCATGGGCCACCTGGGAGAAAGGCACCTTATCCTCAGAATAGTTTGCCTCTGCAACAGTACAGATTATATCAGTTAAAAAAAAGAAGTCATGTCTTTGATAAAACAGCATCAAAAATGTATACAGATCATATCTCCCTTCCCTCATTGTTACTCATCTGCTTTCATTACAAAAATGCCAACATGTTGATGCTAATCTAATTTAGCTGCAGGAGCTCTTCAATAGAAAGTTCAGAGAGGTCTTTTTTAATCCTCTACAGTAAGTCCTGATAAAGGACAGCAAAACAGGAAGTTCTCATGCACAGCTCCTTCCTCTTCATCCGAATGGCTGAGTGGCAGATAGCCATCTGCAATTTCATGCCATTATACTGCAAAGTGCTGGCTCCTCTAAACTCCTCTCCACAGCTGCTCCTGAACGCTTAGCTCTTTGTCCGGAATTGGCAGCTGGCTCTGCCACTGTCTATGGGAGCGGTTTTGTTTTTGCAGATTCACACAGGGCTCAAAGTGAACTCAGGAGGTCAGCTGGTCCTTCCTCCACCCATGAGGCTGGACTGGCATTCCTGACAGATGTTTTGATGGGCAGCCAGAGATCCTGGCTGGGAGAGACCAAAGCCAAGCTGTATTTCCTAAAGAGGGGGAACCTGTCAGCTTTTGCTGTGTGCAGTGACAGCACGACACCCAGTTGTTTTTCAGCTTTTAAACTATGAATCAAGGAATCTGATTTTGTGAAGACAGAAGATTTTACTTAAAGAATTCATTGTGAAGATGGTGGCTTGATCTCTTAGGAGTTTAGAGCCCTCTATTTTTATTGTCCAGGTCGCATGCTTCACATTCCCTGCTAGCCACTGCAGCAACCTTGCTGAGCCAGCAACAAGGAAATCTGAGTCAGATTCCATGGCTGTAGAACTGCAAAGTATATAGGACTTTAAAATAAACAAGGCATGCTGTATCTCCTTAGTCTACTACAGGTTTCTTGTAAGGACTTACATACTGAGTTACACAGAGTTAAGTTTAAACAAAAATATGATCACTGTCTACAAACTAAAAGATTTCATTCAGAATGGAATGAAAAGATGAGCATGGTGAATTGAGACCTCTGTTTGTGGATTGTAAATCCATCTGTTCAAACTCCTTTTTAATTTGTGAAAGAAATTGTAGTGTAAATTTCTATACTCCGCACATTTTTAAATAGATGCTTTTATAAATGAATGTCTGCAACCATAGTGAGATATGCTTGGCTTCTCTAACACTGATTGATTTATTTTGTACATACATACCTGCATTTAAAGGCTTATAAAAAAAGTTGTATTCTCTATGAGAAGAAGTTATATTGAAAGTATAGAACAATTCCACATTTGCAACATAAATACAAAGGACTTCCTGAATGACTGGCTAGTGATAAATGGCACAGGGGAAAAAAGCCCTATTGTGTGAACATATAAAAAGCATTGAGAACAAGACCAATCTATTTACATAAGAAAACTTACACCTCCATCAAATCCTGCAGAAAGGGACATGAAACTGGATAAAAGAAATACATAAAACAGAGGAGGAAATTCATTTTTTCCCYGCAGAGATTGCTACCAATTTCTAGGTCACTTATTTATCATTGAATTTTAATCCTTTATGCAAGTGCAATGACTGTACAAGGACTGTCCTCAAAATATACTAGGCCTTTGTTCATAAATGTCTTTCCTCTTCAAAAAATGCACACAAAGTAATAAATGATATACTGAACAGTTGCTATATATTCCATTTCTCTCTGCAAGTTATATTATATGATACAATGTATTTGAGGAAATGCTTCTCCTGCTTGAGAAACATGACTAAATATCAGTCAGAAAGAGAAAGGATAATTCAAAGATATCAGCAAAGATTCCATATGATTTGTACAATATTAAACAGAAGAACACAGGTATATAAAGGCTCCTAAAATAATTAGAGAGGATATAGACATGCTGTGTTCAGAAGGAAAAAAGGATAAAAAACAAATGGTAACAGGATTTTGATATTCTAGTGCTATGAGTAATGAGTTTTCATCCTAATATGATGTATTATTTTTCTTTCAGCTGATTCTGATATGATGTCCTCCCCCTATAACAAACAAGTATTTTTAGCACTTAAGTGGTTTGCCTTTTGTGTAATAGAACATACAAAAATATATTTCATTCCATGATATGAACAGCCTATGATGTTGTGACGAGGTGTGTTGCATGATGAAGTGGGGTCCCTATAAGCGTATGCACGTAAATAAGGACGTGCCTATGGGACAGAATTATGAGGAAAGCTCTCATAGCCCTTCTGGGAAATCAGCCCGCTGGGGTGCCTCTCTGAAGTGCCTGCACACTAAAGCACGCAGCTTGGAGAGCAAACAGGAGGAATTAGAACTCAGGGCTACGGTCTCACTGGGATCACGGAGATGTGGCAGGGTAGCCGATGTGACCGCAGTGCTGTGATGGATGCATACAGACTCTTTAAGAAGGACAGGCTGGGATGGCGAGGAGGGGGAAACCATTTCCAGACACTTCAAGGACAAGAAGGCGATTGGGAGTAGCCAGCATGGATTTACAAAGGGGAAATCATGGCTAACCAACCTGAGAGCCATCTACAATGAGATGACAGGCTTGGTGAATGAGGATGGATGAGAGCAGTGGATGCTGTTTGCCTTTATGTTAGCAAGGCTTTCAACAGTTTCCCATAATATCCTCATAGATAAGTTGATGAAGTATGGGCTAGGTAAGTGGACAGCGAGGTGGACTGAAAATTCAGTGTGTGACCAGTGACAGGATGAGAGGCAACGGGCACACACTGAAACACATGGAATTCCACCTGAACATAAAATCCTTCTTGACTGTGAGGGTGGCTAAACACTGGAGCAGGCAGCCCAGAGAGGTTGTGGAGTCTCCATCTCCAGTCCTATGCAACCTGCTTGAGCTGTTTCTGCTTGAGCAGGCAGGGTTGGACCAGACGATCTCCAGAGGTCCCTTGTCACCTCCACCATTCTGTGGTTCTGTGAAACTGTAGGCTGTGGGGGCTTTTAATACAAATAATTAGTACTAGAGATTTTTGTTAAGTTACAGATACAGTTAAACTGAAAACACTGTAAAGGTTTGAGTTTAGAGGAAAAATTTAAAAATGTACCATTTGTGTGTATCGTCTAGGTACTTTTGTAACTGAAGTAATGACCTTACTGTGCTTTTGTAAATGATTTAAAAGGTTCTGCTGTTTGACAAGTCAGAACAGTTAAAGCAATAGCTGGGAGGACTCAGACACACAACTTTGTGACAGAGCTTGGTATCCTGAGCCAAGATGAGCTCTAAAACTATTACACGTGTCTAGCCAGATAATCATAGAAGTGTCTGACCCATGTAAGAAATACTTGTGATTTCTGAAGAAGAATGTTCCGTTAACATGAATTTAAGGCAGTGGTTTGACACACAGTGAACTCCATATAAACTAGCAATTCTAAACAGCAACCTATGCAATCTGCTTTGGCCACATTTTTTAAACTCTACTAATCCCAGATTTGCATGAGATTTCTCATCTCATTTTAAATTGAAGAATTCTCCAAAGTATTTATTTTAATAATGTCTTAGCATGAATGAATTTAAAATCATGGCAGAAGTTCAGTGAAGAGTGGAAATAGTCACAAGCCTGTGTATTTCAAAAGCAAATGGCTTTGTCTCTTTAAATTACATACCAACCTTATCTGAAAAATGTAAATTCTACAGCTGAAAGCACATTCCTCCAAAATCAGATATGGGCTTGATTACTCAATGCTGGTTGTTTCCACAGTCATCTAATGAATTTTCCTGAATAGAAAAGATGAAAGGAAGCCAAAAAAAGTAAGCAAAACAGACTTCTGCAGTGAATTTGCTATATCATCCTCTCCAAAATTATTCTCTCATTTAAAAACAAATGGTCAAACCCACTGCTGATCTGAAGTTAGAATTCCTTTCTAATACTACCACTTATGAAGCTTGATTGCCCTGCAAGCTGTAGTCGCCAGACTAGGAAAAATCAAGACTCACCTATGGTTTTATCTACTGCATCTGCCCTTGAGCATATCCACATTCTTTGGTCTGTGTCTCTTCTTTCAATGTGATTCTGAGATAGTTTGCCACTGTGCACAAACCATGTACACAGACTTCACAGCTTCTTTTAACCTCAAAACACCAAATAAACTAGTGCATTGCAGCAGACCCCAAACATTTGCAAAGATAACTACAAAGTTAGAATATGTAGTTAGGAAACTTTAAAAATCCCAGAAAATGTTAAAATTAATATAAGATGACTTTGCAAATGATACAGGGCTTTAATTCTTAATACTTTTAGTCAGGTTAGTAATAAAACTGACAAGTTATTTCCTTAGGCCATGCAGTGTTGTCTAGAATTAAATTTAGTAGCTTTGCATAAATCAATAAGATAACTATCAATAGTTTTGTGGATGGAAAACATACACTTGCAGAGTTATTTTCTGAGAAAATTTAATGTAATACATGGAAAGGAGTATGAACCTCAAGGTAGTGTCATTATGTAGCCTCTATAGGCAGACATCAAGAAACCAGAAGTGAATTCTTTAGAAGTAACTCAAGGACACAAAGCCACACACTGGACAAGAACACAGACCTGGTAATGGGGTTCTCTTTGGCACGTACATCTATTAATCCACCCATTTCACATTCCTCACTAGCAGTCAGCTGAATGACAAGTGGGGAGAATTAGTTCCCCTTGCCCTCAGAACAATCTAATTTCTTAAGCAAAATTAATGCTTTTAGCTAGACAGCAAGGCTAATACAATACATTCTTTCCAGTTAAGCAAAATTGTGTATCTGCAACAAATGACTGTAACATTAAAAATGCATGAGAAGTAGTATATACCCAGACTTTAAAACATGTTGAAATATAATAATAAAAATCCCCCAAGTTATGAGTTACAGAATTAACAAAACATGGGATTGTACAAGCTTATGTCCTGCAGCCCAGCCCAGCCCAGCCCAGCCCAGCCCTGCCCTGCCCTGCCCAGCCACTCCCCTCCCCACCAGTGCTAACCTGCACCCTCCAAAAGCTCTATGACATTCCTCACCACAACACTCTTCCAACACTCCCCTTAGTTCCAAAGGCAATACCTGAGGTCTTCTCCAGGCCTTTTCTATACCCCCATTTCTATCCTCATTCTCTAAATGAGGGGCTGAAGACACACCCCTCCTTCCCACACCACCCATCTGCCTTTATTTCCCATGCAGATGGGGGAAAGATGCAGCAGGCACTGTGGAGTTGTGTGCAGGCAGTTGACCAGCTGGCTATTGCTTTCTGGCTGCCAGGTGGCCAAACAGAAGAGAAAAGGTGCAAGTTTTGCCTGTGACTCCATCACTGGAAGCAGCAGTAAGTCTCTTTCCTCTACCCCAGCTTTTAGTTTTTACAAGATTTGTAAAAACACAGTAACTTTGCAACTTCCATCCCACCAGATCTGGTTTACAGCAAACAGCGTGTTCAGAAGTAATTAGGAGAGGAACCAACAGACCGACAGAGAACACGTGGACAGAGTCATTACATAAGCTTTGTTGCCTTAGGAACTAGACTAAAAAGGAGGCAAAACCTTAGTTTAGTAAATAGGTACTAAGTGGATCAACTTTTGGTATATGGATTCTGGGGTTTTGTTACTTTGTTGTATTTACAATTTTGCAAACCTAATTATTTTCCAGAAAATACAAACATCATTTACAAAGGAAAAAAACCCAGCTTATTTTAGAAGGTTATGCACAATAATTTGGTTACCTAAGATTAGGAACTGAATTATTATTTTAAAACATTTTTTAATAGTTAAAATAATTTTACATGATCCTTTTCCCAGGCTTTCCATTTCACATGACTACACTGAATTTTGTATTAAAAACTCATCTTTAATAAACATCTGAAAGATGAGTCTAAGCTACCCTTAAACAGAGAGAGTGCAATTTTGCTCTAGCTTTACTCTTTCTGAGAAGCAACTCTGATCTTTTTTGTAAGTTATTTGAATGGTTGCCTACTGCAGGCTTCACTGTAACAAAGTTAAGTAGTACCTTTGAAAAATAYTTGCAGTGTTTGAGTACCTCTTGTAGGTTAACATAGGTTGTGGGAGATAACATGCTGCTCTTTCACAGTCTTGGCAATAAACTAAGAGYGAGCTGCAACTCTGACTTCAGAAAGGATTCCTGCTTCAAAGTCCATCCCCATTAAAATCACTAGAACTGACAGTGAATTCACCAGCAGCTGAGCTGGGCCTAACCACCACCCACAATAGCTGTCAGAGCAGCAGCCATCCACTTGTTATGGCACTGGCTTGCTTGAGAGCAGAGCACTCCTTCCAGAAATTCTTCCTTATTTGTAGACTAAAAACACTTCAAAAGGACTAGACTGTAACTTAATTATGACTGTAGGATGCTGCAGTGTCATAGCAATAAAACAAGGGTGGTATTTTGTTAAAGAAACCTTCACATGTAGCTAGCACAGATCTAGCAATTCCCTGCATCTAGCCTCCTTATCACATTCATAGGCTCTCTGGAGAAAGACTAATGAAGATCTAACAACGGCAGATTACCTCCTTAACCACTATACTAGCAGTTTTACATCTCTGAGCAGCACAAAGTTGACAGTCCATATTTGTTTTCTTGAAAACCTGCCTTTTTCAGCTCAGTATTGGCTAAGCTGGCTGTGCTCAGCAAGACTGAAAGAGTTGCTTGGTTTTCACTTGATACAAAATATTGTAGTCGAGACTGAAAAATGTCGCGCTAGCTGCTTTTCTCTGGCGTTCTGAGACGTCTATGAAGCTTTCCTTGGGCTGACGTCTCCCGTCTGCCACACTGCTCCAGCTTGCTTCCTCTCACCAGGKCTGGCTCCTTGCAACACCCTTGATCTGGGGGCTGTAGGATTTTACACTGTTGGTGGGCACGGTGAGATACACGGCTGTGCAGAAGTAGGAGGGTTGAAGGAGCAAGAGATACCTTCTTATTCCCTTCACTCAGAGTTACGTGGTACATCTCAGCCTCTACTACTTCATAACTGACTAGACAGTTGCACTCATTCATTTTATTTAGAGGGAGATACTGCAAAAGGGAGTCAGTACTGGACTCCTTTAGTAAGTATTTATCAGGATACAATTCATCGCTATTGTTTTGACTTTTAACTGTTCCCTTTTTACCACTGGGGCAGTATACTAGCCCTACACTCAGCCTGACCTAACGCTAACAGACTCATAAAAGAATTGTAGAGACTTTTCAGGAAACAAACAGAAGTCAGCTGTGTTGATTCCCACTTTATTCATACTTCCTGGCTCAGAGAGACAGAATTGATAAAAGCTTGAAGGTATCTGAGTGCAATATGGACAAAAGAAATTTCAAAGTTTCTCTTGTTACATCCTTAAAAGGTTGCAGGTAATTGAAATTGGTGTTACAGAGGAAAATGGAAAAGCCTTGTTGTTGGTATGTGGTTTGGACCAAGAGCAGCAAACTTTTGTAGCAACTCAGCTTGTTCTGTCATGCACATAACCAAACTCTGACTTGAAACTGCATGTAACAATTACTCAGTATTTAAGCTGTACTTTCCCACCATGCACATCTCTTCCAGAGATATTTCCCTACTTTGTGGTGTTATGTGGCGAAGAGATAGTTTAGCAACTGAAACACCAGGCACAGAAATATTTATGCCTCTGGAACAACTGTTTATTGACTTAATAACAAATTTATTGTTTTTAAAACATCTGTCTAGCTTGCCAGTCTGCACTGTATTTGAATTAGGGTTAGGAATATGGACCATAACTTCTCTCTTGTGCAAGAAGGTGGTCTTAAAAGGGACAAGATGCTGAAAACTTAAAAAGTCCTAATAGTCCATCCTATTTTCAGTGCAGATGATGTCAGGGAGTGATGCCTTGAGACTTTTATGCATCTCTCAGTATGGAGAACACCAGGCAAACATTCCAAGTTCCCCAGTGCACAAGCATGCTACGCTAGAATTAGCACTGTGAACCATCTTGCTCTTTGAGCTTCATTTATATAAGAGAAAGTATTTCTAATTTTGCACATGTGCATTCTGATGATGACATCACTGGGACTATTATGAATGGCACTGTGTAAGGATTTGTAGAACAGAATCTTTAATTCTTGCAGAGACAGGGTTTTTTCCTGTTTAATTCAAAACTAAGTAAAATCTAATGAAGACAGAAGTAGGAAATTCCTCTTCCAGATCCAGGCAGGTAGAACCTTCTCCACTGTAATTTAAAAACTGCTCGCTTCACATACAGAGGTGATGACTAGTCCTGGATTTTTATTTTTATTTTTTAATTAATTGAAACGGTAAATTAAAATGCACACAACTTTAAAAAGTTATGCTAAACATCATGCTTTTTATTTTTGGGAAAGAGCAAGAAAATAGCAGTATTTCAACAGACTAGAAAAAGCCTCATATAAATACCAAAAGCACAGCAAATCATATTCAAAGCCAATACATTCGTAAGTCAAAGCATACAGTTGTGTATATATTTTTACACATAAGCACAGGCAACTTATTTAAATATAGGTATAGCCATTTGGATTATCTGTATTAACTTTATCATTCATTTTAGTTTGGGATGAGGGAAGTAATTAGATTGGAATTTAACATAAAAAAAATCCAAACATTGTCACAGACTAGCTCAAGAACTTACATACAGGGTTACAGCACAGAATCTTTACTCTTGTTGCCCTTAAATTCCAGTAAAATAAGCTGTTTATTGAAGGGAATGCACAAAAACACCACCCTAGAACTCTGCTTTTTATCACTGCAACATCCTAGCCTTTGCTGAAAATTAGGAGAGGAGCTACCCCAGAATTTGATCTCCAATTCCTTCTGTAAACTGAATGTGTGCCAGATGTGAACCATGCAAAAACCCTTTGAGATTTAAGCCCTTAATTATTAGCCTGTGTTGAGATTCAGGCACTGTGCTTTACAGCAATCTTTAGTATTAAAACTTAAGAAATTAAAATCACGTGTTGGGAGCTGATTTTACTTAAAATATAGAAGGGTGAAGACTAAGATAGTTGGCAACTCATATATTCCAAGATAATTAAGCATTACATATACACATTATGAAATAATAAAAACTTAACTGAGTGCTTTAATAACTTCTGAAAACAAAAATAAGTTATACTTCAAAGAACAAGTTAGTATAAAAAGTTTTAACATATGCAAAGTATGTGCTCAAAATACTTATTTTGCATTTTTAAAAAGAGCTGTAGTCTACCTTACAGAAACAAAGTTCACCCAGTATAAAATATTGCAATTTGTCCCATTTTGTCATATGAGAGGTTTTCCTTATTCTTCATATGATCGAGAACACTTGCACAAGAGTTCATGCTATTCCAAGCCACATAGTGGCAGACAGACTATGTTTGAATCTGTGCTTTTACTATTTGGTATAGTAAAAGCTAAGGAAATCATTTTAGAACAGATTTTAGCAGGTCACAGAACTATGTTTATGTGAGAAATCCAGACAATAGTATAAAAGTTAATGCCAAGTGGCAGTACCAAGAAAGTGAATTAGATCAACAGAAAAAAGCTGCTGATAACATTCACTATCACATGTAGAGCTTTTAGGCTAGGAAGAAGGAAAAGTAAGTCAAAATCAGCTTAAGGAAAAAAAATTATTTAAAACTGTGTAAACAATCCACCCAGTACAAAACCGGATGCAGCTGATAAGAGCAGAACTAGCTTAGTAGAGCTGAGGATGTGAATGCATCCACATACCTGTTCAAAAAGCATTTACCAGTACTGTTGACAAAAAAAAAATAAAAATAAAAAATCACCTATAGCTATTTACACCACAGTGGAGGCTTCCCTCCCCGCTTAAGAAGTTATTACAACTCAGGAAGTCACTGCTGTCTTCTATGAGTAAAATTCCAGTTATAAGCTACCAACATTGTAAGTTGAAAACACCCACCTTGCAAATTAAATTGAAAACTCTTGTCAAACATGTTTGAGGACTCTCCAAAAGTTATAGTACAGCACTTTCCTCAAGTGGTATTTGCATGTTTAACTTGCACTGATAGCCTGTTAGAAGTAAGAGAATTTAACACAACTTGGGGTAGCTGGGTGTTCTCCACAAGAAGAGAGATCCATATAGATTCCAGTCTTTCTTAGCGATGGGTATTATAGGGACAGAAGGACAAAAGAACCTAGATCATCCTGGAGAAGAATCTTCTTGTTCCTAGAAGTATTCCTCCTCTTCATCAAAAAAACCATTTTCCAGAGCATACGTGCAGTCTGCATTAGAGTCAGCTTGGCATGCACCTTTATATTCTTGAATTGACTCATATAGGGAGTACAGTTGACAGAGTAATGACATATCTAGCTGCCGAAGACCAACCTGACCGGGGAGGGGGAACAGGGAGGGGGAGGAAAAAAACAGATGTATTACAATTATGATTTTATTGACAGTGGGATGCTCTTACATGTATTTTTCATGGCTAAACAAGAGGATCAGCCTCTTGTTTACCTTAAACAGTTATGAAATGTGGAATCATAATTCATTTTCTAAGATGACGACATCCCACTGGATAAACCAGACGAAAGAACAAGGAACACAGTGATGCTATACAGTACAACATTGGCAAAGAGTTCTTCAAAATTTAGTCATATTATCATGTCCTATTTAACTACTAACTAGCTGCACAATCCTATCTGGAACATTACATATAAAGTCAAACTCTGTATTCCTCATTATGCAAAAGATGTAAGTTACCAATATCACTGCATGTCTTGTATACATCTTTCTCACACAGTATCATACTGTATCATTTTTGTTTAAAATTGCCTGGATAAAAAGTTGCGGATATGACTGTTTTCCCACTTCATGGCTATAATAGCCCTGCTACAATTTACTATATCAACATATATAGGCAGCCAACTTGTTTGTCTTTGACAAAGCTAAGTATGTCTAACAGAATACAGTGTACTACTTGAAAGCAGCAGAACTGAAGTAGAAGTGAGATAAGGGCACACATTATTGTCTGCAAAATCTCCAGAACATTTTCACATGCTATTCAAGTTCTTCTGGTACTCCCCGAGTTACATGGATTAGCTTGCTTTGTAATTAAGCACTTAATATTTTGGTCCCAAGCTTCTAAAATATGAGTTCCAGATCTAACTAAAACCTTGAAGCAACATAAAAAAAAGTTACCTTGTAGCCTGCATCTTTATGCCAGGCACAAAATGGGTACTCTACGCTGGAAAGTAAAACAAAGCTAGTCATTTAATTCAAAGCAGTTTTCCCTCTGCGGCAACAAAATGGAGTATTCCATTGATGTTTTCACCTGTCCAGGTGAAATCAAACCAAATCTAGGTTCTCTCTTGCAACAAATTAAAACTACTACATAATTTAACAATTTCAAGAAGCAGTTCTTCCTGCTTAGGTTTTACAATAAGTGTTAAGCTGACAGGCAACACCCAGTGAGCCTCAGTTTCATAAAACAAAAGTTTTTGCTATATTTCATACTTGAAGATGGGGGGGGGGGGCATGAAGAGAAGACAGAAAAGTTCATCTGTATTGCAGCCTCACAGCCAGGCTACATTTTACACAGAATGAGAACTCTTACCTCATAATCTTGCCTTATATGTCTAAATTCTAAGAACAGATACATTCAACACAAGAAAACCACAAGAAGCTAATATGAGGATCTTTTGTTGGCATTCCTAAGGTCCCCTCCAACCTGAATTAATACTATGACCTATGAGGTCCTTTTTCCGAAGATGGAAGGAGGAAAAAGGTGAATATCACACACCACAATGTCATTCCCACTTCAAAAAAACAGGATACAGCATCTTTCAGAACCAATATATATTACCTGGCCAAGAAGCTAAGGAATGATGCCCCCTGTAGATCAGAACATCAGTACTTTTGCTTTTTATGCCGAAACATGGAATAAGGTATGAAATGTTACACTAGTTGCTATCAGATTACAGTCGAGCCATTCAACACCCTCAGATCTGTGCTGCTTTTCTTCCCCATCTCCATCTTTTTCTTTAATGGACAACACCACTTTCTCTCCCCTTGTTGTTCAAGCACATGTTCTGCAGTAAGCAAAGCAAGTAAAAGTCACACACTATCTGCTACTCTTCCTTTCGCTGTATTCTGTTCTGTAAGGGGAAACCAGCACTTGTGCAAATCCCCTTTTGCAGAAATTCTTAAAAGACATTTGATATCATAGAGAGATATTGGTACTATATCCAAACACCCCCACCTACTCAAGTCCTGCTGAAGTAATTTCTTCAGGCTTGTTAAGCTAATGAACATTTACCTGCCCAAGCATAAAGTCTGAACATTCACCTTTAAAGGTGGCAGTTAATGAACTTTCACTTGCTCCATTTAAACTGACTGCTCACCTCAAATAAGAAAGAATTCTGTGAAGCTGAACTTGATACTATTACATGTAAACATGAGAAAGATTAGGCAGACTTACATCAGAGCTAAATGTTTGAAGGACAACAAGACTGTGGTGGAGAATTGTTCAAAAAGCCATTAAAAGTAATGGGAATGAATTGAGCAAGAAAACACTCAAGTTGGAGACAGATGAGATTCTAGACACAAGATCTTTGTCTCCCAAGGAAAGCATTACAATTTCCAAAAACAGATCTCCTATCTCAGCTAGGCAAAAACGCTTTAGCACATTCAGTGAAGATCAATTCTGCAATCTCAAAACTAGAAGCTACCCAGCACAATTAATTTAGCAGACCTTAACACCAAATAGTTATATTTAATATCTTATTTTTCTGTGTTCATCACTAGTGTCAAACAATCAAACCAGAAAGTAAATCCATCAAGAAAAATGCARCCTTTAGCTCTTGGCAACTCCTGAGTGTGATCCCTGAGACAGCAAAAGCCTGAAGAAATGTCCGAGCTTGCTAGCACAAACATAAAGTTCTTAAGCCTAGCTAATTTGCATTTGACTAAAGTTTTATCATAGCACCTACAAGACAACCTAATGCACATTCCCATGCTGTTGACACTTTTCCTCAAGATCACAGTTCTGAGGTGACCTTTTACTTCCTCCCTCCCCTTACAAAGTGTCTAAATCCACCACTTCCTCATCTTCAGAAACCCATGCAGGGTATCTTGCTTGATCATGCATGGAAARATGCTGCTACGTACTTCTTCCCCATACCAATCCACCATTAAATTTTTAAAGCACGCTCATTACTCAATAGATATTCTATCTCTGACCTGTGCAAGAAAGAATGTTCAATATTAATAATAATGTGCTATTATTTGCCTCATGAAAGATAGCCTATTTGTATGTGAGATTCTCTTTAATTTGTATGGGCCACAAAAAAGCACACCTGGTACGGAAGAGACTCTTGCTCTCTTTATGAGCAAGACTTTAACACATTAGAAAGTAAAATATCTTTTCTTCAGAAGTGTTTTATCAAATTATCCTCAATGATAACAGAGTATCAAAGGGTGCCAAATGACTTTAACAAGCATCTCATTTGATTTTTCATTAGGAAAAATAAATTAGACTTTTATAACAGGAGTTACCTTTGCTTTTTTGGAAAGGATTAAGACAACAAAGATCTTATCCTTGTTTCCCTTTAGAGCGCTATAGAAAAAAAAACCCTATACTTGATAGCCGCTTGTGTTTCCTGTATTTCAATGAGAGCTGGCAATTCCTACATTCACAATCATCTCAAACTATATCTGAACTACTTGTTGAAACACTTGCAGCAGAGTAAGATTTCAGCACCCAGTACATACTTCTTGTAGCTCCACAGAATGGACTCTCAACAGAAGATCTTGTGTTCAAATGTTTTTGTTTACCAGGAGAAAGAGGCCTTAAAGCGGGCAGTTTTTAGCTATATCATATTGTGTATGTTTCAGAACATTAACTGCATAATGCTGAGGTTACTCATTAGTCATTACAACTGCATCTGGCATCAGCAAAGCACCAACACCCAAATTAGTGCTTAATCAAAAGGTGTGCCAAATTGCTGGGAGGAATTTTACTAATAATGCCACATTACAGAATCAAAACACAGTCTTGAAAAAAACTGTGTTTAAGTGCACTTCATTTGAACTAAATGAATCAGTGCTAATGTTTTTTTGAACTCCAGTGTTTTGAAATGGGTGTCAAATTCAAATGGATGTCACTGAACAAAGCGTTCATTACACAAGCCTGAATTTTCAGAAGATAAAAAAAAAAGAAAAAGAAAAACACTACATAGGCTAGTATTGACAACAAGTTAGTTTTCCTTAGTTTAACCTGAGGTTTTTTTTTTGTTTGTTTGTTTTTTACCGGCGTGTTCCACAGTACTTGCACTAAATGAGACGCTGAAACAGCCGGTAGGCACCCCTCTGCCAGACCCCCCGCGCCGAGCGCCGGGTGGTTTCGGTGGGGTGACCTCTGCTCCGGCCTGGCCCCATCCACCCCGCTTCAGGCTGTGCGGGCGCCCCTCCGTGCCCCCGAGTGAAAGGCCAAGCCAAGCGCAGGGCAAAGGCCACTTGCTTTGACTTCTCTTTCTGGAAGGGCAGCAGCGCTTATACCGCAGGCTCGGCCGCGGCACCCCCGGGGCGGTTCAACAGCGCCCCGCTCAGGCGGGGCAGAAGCGCCCCGCCGCGGAGGCGCGCCCCAGCCAAGAAGAAGGCGGCCGGGAGCCAACGGCGCCCTGGCCCGAGGCTGCGCGCTGCCAGGCGAAGCGGGAGCGCCGAGGCTCGGCCCGGCGGCGTGACGAGCGAGCAGGCGAGCCCGCGGCGGCGCGGGGGCCCTTCCGCCCGCCGAGCGGCCGTTAAACAGCAGTTGGCGCCCCCGCCCCCCAGCTGGCCGCAACGGCCGCTCGCCGCCTCTGCCGCCGCTCTGCGGCGTCGCTGCGCGGACGAGCCGAGCGTCGCGCC
>NW_020451175.1:269778-290401 GCF_003343035.1 Apteryx rowi
TAGGAGGGGAGGGCAGTCGCCGGGAGGCCTCAGGTGCGGGTGCGCGGCCGCACGGGGCTCCGCGCGGGAACGGGGCAGCGAGGGCAGCGGAGCCGCGGGCGCCTGGCGGGGCGACGGGGCTCGGTTCAGGGGCGCGCAGAGGTGATTTTGAGTGGGGGGTACAAAATGCGGTGCAAACAAGCACAAAAGCTGACTGAACTCCGCACCGCTTTTAAAAACAGAGGGGAGGGGGGTGGTGTTATTTTGTTCATCTGATACATAAGGCTTCCCTAAAAGAGAAGTTAACCTTTCTGATTATAACATCCCCAAATTCTTCCCAGCAGCGTTTCTCCTGGCTCCCTGACTGCTAAATTCCGTATGAAAAGTCTTCTAAGCACTACAACTACACGCACTTTTGTGTATCCACTCTGTGAATCAAATCACTCGATCTGGATTAGGAGTTGCGCTCTCTTTTGTTCCGAGTTTATTCGTAAATCAGTTAAATGTTCTGGTTTGCAGAAATACCCACGGGCTTCGGAAACAGTGTGATTGAAGCGGTGCCCTGCCGCAGCAGGGCAGGAACGAGGGGCCTTGGGGCGGCGGGGGAACGGAACACCTGGAGCTGCCAACGCGGCCCAAGCTCCTGGGTCACAGAAATACAACCGCAGTGTGACACTGCCCAGGTGCTGCTCCTTCACCTCTTCTCACTTTTGTAACTGATTTTTTTTTTCTCWCTTTGAAAACTGTGTCTCTCGTGAGTTTTCTGCTGCACAGTACTCAGGTTTCTGAGTTTCATCCCAAATCTCCTTTGAGAGATATAGATTGAAATGCCATTTTTATTTACCTTATTTTTGCAAAAGGTCAATTTTAAGGTAAACAGCTTGGTTGCTGSACAGAGGCAGTGGTAACTGCCTGTTCCCCTGGGGACCCAATGTACGTAAGTAGAAGTTAGGAATTGTTTTTGGCTGGCACAGAGTAATGTGTGTTCATATGCGTCCTTTCAATGTTGCTTCTTGTAGCATGCAGCAGGTGCCATCTATGGTAAATGCCAAGTGATGTTTGGGGCTAATTAAAGCCACTGCTTGATTTTTAGGATCTGTGCATTAATACAGTGTTAGAATCTACCAGTCTTAAGAAATACCCCTTTTTATTTTACTTTTTCCTGGCAGGGCTGCATCTCTTGAGTCTGTTGAACAAATTATGCCAAATTTGGATCATTAATCTGACCTTGCATCTTTATGAGGCGCACGAAATATCAAGGCAAGYGGATTTTTGAAAACTGAGAAAAGTTAATCTTTTCTCTGTGTAAGAAGTTTCTTGACTTCAAATATAGCAGAGCTGGCMCTTCCTTGTAGTATTGATATACCTTACATTAACTGTTACAGTTTCTATCACTCTCCAAGTGTGACAGAAAGATCTTGAAGATCTTTCAGTATTTTTAGAACAACTCAGCTGACGATTGAAAAGTCAAAGTCAAAGAATTATACAAAACTGAAGTTCTAGGAACACATTGCCATTGCAAATCCAGTTTGTTAGAAACAGATGTGTAGAGGTGCAATCCTGTTGCCACAAAGCTAGTTTGTTTTTGGAGTTTTCTGTTCAAGAAATAACCATATATGGCCATTTTTAATATTTGAGTTAAGCCTCTTCATTATTATCAGTTTTCCTCCCAGACTCACATGGCTTTTTCATGGTTTAAATCTTATCAAACTTTGTGGCAATTGTTTTAAACCAACTTACAGTGGAGGAATCTTGGAGGAATCAGATGACTGCTATTTGGAAAAGCTGGTGAATATTCTCTTTTTATCTAGACTAGCTTATCATCATTTTTGTTGAAAAAAAAAGCTTGCCTGATCATATTAGATCTTAAGCACAGTTTCTCACACTCAGGTTCTTTAGACACCTTGCTGCCATATCATTACTATTGTAGAAATCTTTACGCTGGCTTACTGCACAACTTTGCCAACTGAAAAGTCAAACAATTTACTTTTTTGGTTCTGAGTGACTCTTCTCTCAGTTGGCAACCTTAT
This sequence comes from Apteryx rowi, assembly GCF_003343035.1. NCBI lineage: Eukaryota > Metazoa > Chordata > Aves > Apterygiformes > Apterygidae > Apteryx > Apteryx rowi. The sequence continues at coordinate 271,788 of NW_020451175.1, forward strand.
CTAGCCTTTGTTCATATTAAATTCATAGCTATCCTTTAAAATCTAAATCAACTGCTTTATTTAGTCTGACCTAGTTATGACATGGTGATAATGGAAGCTGAAGTCTTTTGCAATTATGTCTTTCGGCGATGGAATAAGCTTTCTTTAACTGTATAAATCCCTCAGTCTTTGCTGGTATTTAAAATTGAACTACAGAAACATGTTACTGTTCTTAACTATCCTTTGTTAAGGACATTACCTAAAAATACATCAAAAATACATCTAATATATGCCATAAAGATTTAAGTAGTGCCAGAATAGAAGTGTCTTATCCCATTTCCTTATGCAAATGCATTATGGTTTATTTTTAGTTATGTATTCATAGGCAATTTTTTCCTTTCTTCATTCATGAAGAGGATACACAATGCTTGTGTATCATTTGTACATCACCTACTGTTATTCCTCTTTCCAAATGTGGTGATATGTATTCATTACAGTGTAACTTGAATTGCTAAATTAAGACAATTTCTTGCTGTCTTTTCTATGATGCTCTCCCCTATAATATCTGACTTACCTACAAATGTTAATGAATTCATCTTTATGACAACCCTGTGATAGAAGATAGTATTATTATCTCCACTATACATAGGGAAAAAAAGAAACTAAGAGCTTAAGGTTGGTCATGGTAAAAAATGTCTACTAATTTTAAATGCCTACTTTGTGATTCTTAGGGCTAATTTTCCATAGAACATAAAGCTCGCTGCAGCAGTTTAACACGTAGCAACCCCAAAATGTCTGTTCAGCCCCTTTAATTGAATGTTACTCCCCCCAACAGAACTGACAGAAGGATGTGAGTCTGCAATTTAAGCTACCCTGCACAGAGCAGCACCTTTGCTCAGACACCTTCATTAGTGATTTAAACTAAAAATTCAGACTTTGCAGTGATGTGGCTAAGGTCAGATTTTGTCCACTGTGCTGCAGGGATGTCTTAAACTTGCCAAATGAGGTGCACCAGAGCTCAGCTGTCAATGCCATCAGCATTTTTAAGTCCTGTTTGTTTTGCAAGATATCTCTTATTGGGCTAACTTGCAATCACAATTGCTCAGCAAAGGCAGGTCAGGTTTCAGATATCACAAACTATGGACAAATACGGAAAACAAATTGCTAATTAGTGGCACGTGCTTTACTTTTCCATTTTCTCATGTAGTCTGAAACCCTGACTACATTAATTCTCATGAGGCCTGTGATCTCCCTCCTGGTGTGGGGGCACAGAGATCATGCTGTTCTGTAATGCTCTGGGAATGATATGAAATGCAGTCCTTTTGACTGAGGAGAATTTAGAAGATGCTGGGTGTAACTGGCACCCGAAATATAACTCCACAGAGTAGCATATCCAAGTAGAAATTAGGTCTTCAGCTAAAGACCATTCAATTCTTAGGTGTTGTTTTTCATTGAAAGGCAGTTTTAAATAAAAATTGTTAGAGTCCTAATTTTAATAATTTTTTCCATGTATGTTTCCGGTTTTATGCCTAAAAGGTCAAAACACAGATATATCCTAGCATATTGAATATCACAGTGGTCTCCACATACATTCTTAGCAAGGTTGGTATCCTTAGACCCAGAGCGCAGGTTTCTCCTGTTTAAGTTATCTTTTATATGGGTCTGCTACCACATAGACACCCAAGAAAGACACCTCAGATTTTGACTGTGTGATTCAGAACTAATTGCTAGAAACACAGATACTGAGGGGATCCAGGCTGGAGTTTGAAGTTCTTGGTGACATGTATTCTTGAGGTTATAAACCACTTGTTCTCCCAGCCTGTTCCTCTTGCCCTTGTTGCTGTTGTTTTCACCAGTTCCTGTCCTTGTCCTTTCATGGCCGCTGTTCCACACCATTGTCACTTAGCTTATTGTCTCTGACCCCCTTAGTTCCTATCCCTGCCTTTTGCTTTTGTCGCTGTTTCTCCAGCTGACACACATGCATTGTCACTGCTGTCTTCCTCAGCTTCTCTTTGCTATCTAAATCTGCCCTTTATCCCTCTGTAATGAAGTCAGACTGCTAATTCTTACTCTTTCATAGAGAATAGAAAAAGCAGAATTTTGAAAACAGGGAGAGGAGGAAAGAAGGAATATGTTGAGGGAGGGCTAGATACTATGGAAGGCTGGCTAGGTCTGTGCAAAGCAAGGACAATAGATTCAGAAGGAAGCAGGTGTCAGAGAGGGGTTAAATGTAGGGACTGGTACTTAGAGGTCTGTAAGTGAGTTTGAGTAACAAGTTCACCACTGAAGGCATCTTGCAGCTAGCTGTAATGTGCATGTAGGTATTTTCTTCTTTTTTGTTCACAGATGGCAGCTACTCAGACCAGAGCTCTGTTTCTTCCATCTAGGAGTGAGACCCTTTTCACAATGAGGATGATATGAATTTTTGAAATAATTTATGCCCAGAATAAAGCAGTGAGAGGCAGTGTGAAAATCCAAAGAGCATGTGCATGTGGCAAATAGCCAGGTATGTTTCTGCAATGACTATGCGTGTGATTCTCCTCTCACACTATTTTTTACATTGGAATCAGTTACCAAATACTTCTGGTTTGTGTTGCAGAGAGAAAAGAAAAAAAACAGTCTGTGCTTTCATATCAGAACTTGTGATTTAGGATCATAGGAAGGATCATGCCCAGAAGAAACAGGGACTTGGTCTGATAATGTAAGTAAAATTGATAGGACTTACAGTTAAGATAACCAACCATTTATTTTCCTGATGATGCCAAAATCTGGCTTGTTTATGTCCCTGTTTAACCTTAGATCAAACCATAAATCTTCTTCACAGTACATCACTGTTCTCTGCAGCACTGGTTTTAAAATTTCCTCACTTTATCCTCTCACTTTATTAAATTTGATGTAACAGTTGAATGTAACAGTATCAGTCTTTTCTTTCTACCTCCCCACTCTCATAGATTTTTCCTCATTACATTAACTCTACCAGAAAAGAGATCTGTCATTTAAACCACACCGCATTCATGTTACTGCAATGTCCTTGTCTTCAGAATTTCTGTTGTAATTAACAAAGAACAGCCATTTTAGTGTTGCATATCAGCTGGTAAAAACAAATCCACCAAAACATAATGAGAAACAATGGTATGTTGTAGGAATTAATCATTTCAGTATTATGTGAAAATTCACAGGCATGAAAGAGCACATCAGAATTTTGTGAGATAATTATATAATAAACTAGCCTCATGCACACAGCTCTTAATGGCTTTGAACATTTCCCTTAGTCTCTTTTTACTATGTCAGAATACAAAAGAAAAAAAGGGCTTCAAAGTGCCTTTGGATTTTTCCTCCTATGACTCTGACACAGTTCTGATATGCTTTGGGGTAGAAAAACATTTGTCTATTCAAAATGACAGCTTGAGGGGTGTTTAGTACTGCTGCTCTTCAGTTCAGTTCAGTGTGTTAGCCTCACGACAACAAGCTTCTTGCTCTTAACTGTACAGACCTGACTTACAGTAACAGCTTTCCAGAATCTGATTACTGAAAGCAGATAGCCAGGAGATCAGAGCTACAGGCTTTAAAGGTGTTTGTCTTATTATCCTAGTGACACTGAGCAGACTCTTTCCTTCAGTGAGATCTGCATTGGGGTCAAATCTTGAGGATGCTCTCTAAGCTGTGTTGAGGTCATTTGAGGTAAAAATTACGGAAGTTCTAAATCTGCAGGCAAAATTGTATCACAGAAATTAAGTGCTACTGAAAAGAGATGACTGCTGATGTGCAGAAGAAGTAAGGATGATTTGTGCTTATGGAATACACAACATTCAGATTCTCTAGCAATTTGATACCTGTCTTGAAGTATTTTTGAGTGGGGAGAAGCAGTCATTTTTTAAAAAGAATTATTTATTTTTCTGCAAAATGTACTTAACGTTCATTTGTAAGCAAACATGGAAGTTTCTATATACTATTATGTTCAACTAATATTAATAAAGAGATCATATTTCTTGCTTCCTTCTTCTGTGTTCTCCCCTAAATAAATGTATAATTTTTTTTTTTTTTTAACTGTCTGGATACATGAATGTGTTAGCTAACATAGCTCCTTAAGACCGATGTAGATTATGCTGCTCTCAAGATGAATACCTCTCTTCAGCTATGAATGGCTATAATGCTTGCTCTTGGGTGGCATAATTTTATATTCAGATGTACCTGTGTTCTTGAAAAATGACCTTCTTCTTCCACAAATGCAAGTAGACACATTTGTGCCTGAAATGAATTGCTGAATAATCAAATGCAAATCTGAGGCCATAAAAAATTAGTACCCTTCCGTTCAGTTAGGCCAAATTCCATTATCACATACCATCTTCTGCCTATACTAGAGTACTACCTGGTGGTGAAACAGCCTCCACTCCTATTCAGACTGTCATAAGGGGGAAACGATCAGTAGATTTGAGTAGTTATTCTTCCTTCCAGCAGCTCTGCACAGAATTAATGAGGCTCTCTGTCTGAGAACACACAGTTCTGAACCTGAATAGAGGCTGGGCTAAAGCTTGTGGAGCAACAGTCAGGTATCCTTGTATGTACCTGGATCTCTTTACCTAATACTGAAATTCAGCCACCTCTGAGGTGGGACAAGGGCAATGATTTAACAGTGCATAAAATTATTTCTAAACAGTTTAGAGGAGAAAAGTACTCTGTGTAATTGAAAGTTCATTTAGGTAGATAGAATGTAATTACCTGGCACAGTTAGAGGACCAAAGCTATTGTGAGTCTCTGATGAAAACTGTCATCAGTTATTTAATGGCCAACATGTGATTAGAATTTTTGTTTCATATTTCATGCAAGAACAGCACATTCAGCAACCCAGTGACCCCTAAATTCAATGCAGGGGCACTCAGTAATTACTGACTCAGAGGTAGATGTTCTACTAGGTGAACTATGATCGTTGCTTCTTGCAGCATATTAGTATATGACTCCTAAACAGCAATAAGGCTGCGCCTTAGTTAGTTTGTGGGATCAAATTTTTACAATAGTATAGGCAAAGGAATAACTTTAAAATACTACCAGTATTTAAAACTAAAATATATGCAGTAAAAATAATGCTTGCAAATAACTTCTTTACATAAGTGCCTATGATACCAGCTTCTAACCTGACCTGAACCTGTCAGAGAAATATTATCAAAGCAGTTCACATTTCAAATAGTGTGAAAACAATTCACCCTTCATTTTTTCTCCTTTCGTATTAGAAATGCCCCTCTCAGGCCCTGCAAACTGAGTGGTTGCTTCTCTGCCTCCTCCTTCCACCCAAGAGCTTTAGCTCTGCCAAAGGAGAGGCTGCTCCCGTCACAGGCTGAGCTCTTGTGTTCTTCACAAGTCCATCGCTCTTCACAATTTTTTCCAGCCAGACATCATTGTCCCAGACAGATGCCTAGACCAGGAGAATCACATCCAAAGCAGTGGGGATCCAAAGGCTCAGTTCATCTTACCTCTGTGAAGTCCCACCAGCTTCATTTGCTTTTCAGAGTTGTTTTTCCTTGGCAGAATTGTTGGAGAAGGACTGTAATGCTAACAGCCGTAATTGCCAAGTGAGAGTTATTCTGRAGGACAATGATTTCTGCTCATACTTCAGACACTTGTTGTATCATTGGAGACAACTCACGCGTGTGGCAGGATCAAACTGTATAATAATTCAGTCATTACTTTGCCATTTTGTAACTTGGTGCCATCTGGAATATAGCATAGACAGAGCCTAAAACAAAAAGCAATCTACAGTGTACGTTAAGGTTGCAAAAGAAAACAAAAACCCAAAGCAAAACAAAACAAAAACCCAAACCCTCTCCAGAGGGAAGTGTGATAACAAGTATCCACAAAGACGGGAAGCTGCAAAAAAACAAACATCTGTGCTGGAAATGAGATTGGATCAAGCAAATTACTCCAGCCTTAATCAGTCACTGACACGAACAAACAGGCATACAAACAAGTTAGAAGGACAGAACATGGATTTTTGAAAAGTTTGGCAAAATAAGAATCATTTTTCTGGGCAGAAATGAACTAAAGAATTCTTTGTCGTTCTTTGTTGAATAGGCAAAGACAGATGGAAGTCTATAGAGACTGCCTGAATACAAATCATCAGAAATATGATTTCTAACAATTCCAACATTTATCTTGAAAATGAACTTTTTGATAACATGACATTGTATAAATTCATTGTTTCATAGACTGCTGTTTATTTGTGTACATTTTGTGCATCAATAACTAGAAACTTTATGCTGATGTATAAATGTAGTTAATAGCAAAAAAAATACATTAGGCTGAATGTTTATTTACAGTGAAATTCACCTTAAAAAAATCAGTCTTATGGCCTATCAAACTTAATTTCCATTTGCATCTGGAAAGAGTGCTAATGAGACAAAAGTGGTAGAGATCTTTTACAGCTCTGAGTTTACAGATCTAAGAAGAAAAAGGAACATACTCCTTTCCAGTCTCCCTTCTCTTTTGGCTTTTCTTTTAAACTGGAATAGAGTTAAAACAATGTAATTTATGCAAGGCCACAAAAAACCCTACGATGTGAGAAATGAGATTTGTAGTGCAAGGTATATGTGCTTTAAGTTCAATTTTTTTTTTTTAGATAGTCACTTTTTGGGGTACAATTGTTCTTTAATTCTGAGTTTTTAAAACTTGTCTTTGGAATCTCAGTGACTTTAAACAACTTTAATGTATTTCACAATTCCTGTCAGTTTTCAGCTGTAAGCAGAAAATAACGGAAAACTAGCTCTTTTATCTTTCAAAACATTATTATGGAAGTTTTCAAAATAGAATCAACATTATTCTATCAGTGTTGTGAAAGCAGGTTACTTGCATCCTGTTCTTTTGATGAAATCATTTATATTTACAAACTGTATTCTTGCCAAGTCATTCCTTGCTCTAATTCTGCTTTGAGACAGTTAAAGAAAGAGAGAAGATAATTTTATATCACTTTGGTGAACTATCATAGAACAGAAAATAAACAAGTAATAACTTATAAATACCATGTTTTTTTAATCATTTCAGAACTTAAATACTTGAGTATCTCTGCTCTAGATTGATTCTGAAAATGAATTACTTGTAAATCCCATTCAATGAAATATCAGCAAGACCGTGGCTGGTTAAAATTGAAAGAAGTGAAAAATTTAAGATAATTTCAAGAATTACATAGGAAGATGCTTCCAATGTGTTCAGGAGACCTCTAGGCATTTCTAAGACAAGACCCACAAAGTCTGATCCAAATCTYATTAAAATCAGTGACAGTCTCTCCCCTGACTTCCAGTTGTAGAGGGGATTGGGTTAGGTTTTAAGACTGAAATAAGCTCCATATAAAAGGCATGCACATGTCCTGTTCATTCTGCAAGTGGTGCTCAACCTCTCAAAGATAAGCTCACTTCAGTTTTTACAGGAGACAGAGGCCTTGTTCTGCCCTATGCAAAGGGGTGCGTTTCACCTAATAGCGGAGTTCAGCACAGCATTCAAGCTTCGCTCCCACTGAAGGCAGGCAGAGGTGTTAGTGTTTTGCAGAAGAGGGATGGACAAGTGACTCAGGACCTGGCTGGGGAAATCAAGCAGAGACAGTGACTGCATAAAGTGGATCATTCATTCTCTAATGTTTGCACTGATTGAGGACAGTATTCTCCAACAGCTGGGCTGCAAATCCCAGAGAGATTATGCAGCTGAGGCATCGCAAGGTGTTGAAATACAACTGAAAGCAGAGAAAATCTCAGTCCACCAGTTGTGCTCTATTCTAGTCTGCAAGGGGAAATGTTCTCTCTCTCAGTTTCTCAAAAACAGATATAAATATACTAATCATATATTTGGCTAACCATAGGCTAACCGTAGCTATTGCAGATACACTATTGTTATTCTTATTTTCAGAGTAAGTAGAGTTGTGACCATTCTGTATTTCAGATAAGGTGGTGTCACTTGAAAAGACCAAGAAACATTTGTCAAATGCATCCAAACAGCAGCAATAACTCATACAGCTGTTTGTAATGCATCAACACACAGCACAGCATAGTGCCAAATCAACGCATAGAGGGATTTTTGAAGCCAGCAGAGAATGCAGCTGTGTTGTCAAGGGAGGAAGGGACACAGAGCTTTCTTAGCCTTTCATCCTATAGATCCACATCTTTTTGAACTACCTGTCTCACACTGTCCTTGAGAAAATGGGCTTTTTGGGAGTAGTGCAAACCTGTGACATAACCGCCTGAGATAGATTTAGACAGCTCTGCTGAATCAGTGCAGTACCGGTACTTGGAATTTCTTGTTCGACTCTGGAAGAAACAACAGCAGATTGAGCCGAAAACCTTTTCCTGATCATTGTTACCAGCTACTGCTCCCTGTTCTTGAGAAGCAGTTTGATGGCTATAGTGTCAGGATGTTGTGCGTTTCCAAAAAGACTGGACTTACAAACTTGCTCTGTTACCCTTTTACCTAAGGCAGCTAGGTCCTTATAGCAACACTGATTTACCAAATAGAGTTGATAGATAAGTAATAGTTTAATCACATAAATATGGATCAAGAAAGACTGTGATTTGTAATATTGGCCCATGTATAGCATACTGACAGATAGTTTTAACACAGAAAACATAGAAAATTTGAGAAGGGATTTCACTGAACTAAATATTTATAGGAATCTTTTATCACATTTCACAGATGTCCACTAAACAGTTTTCTTTGTTGAGGGCAGGCACTTAACATGCGTGATTTGTAAATGTTACTTGCCATACTGCCAGGGAGATGAGACGATCCGAGGGACTGCAGGTGACCATGCCCTCGATCGCTGTTGTATGATAGCATTACTGCCTTGCTGCCAGACCCCCAGCTGTGCAGGTAACCTATCTTTATTGTTGCCCTGATGGGCTTTCAAGCTACTACTCCCTGTTGCTGATACATCTAAGTGTACTTCAACCTTTCTCAGTTTTAATCCTCCTCCTCAGCTTTCTTTTTTTTTCTTTTTGTAGCCATATAGCAATACCTTTATCATTGCAGACTGAAAAGCCTGGTTTTATTTGATTGCCCCTTTTCCTCAAAACTTATCCTGGAAGCATACGTGTGCTTCCAGATCCACCCTAACATCAATATAGCAGGCCAGTCATAATACATTTGTCTCACTCAGCTTGAGCAGATGGGAAGGAAAATAGCTGGAGCTAGCACAGCTCAACTCCTGTCAGGCACTTCTCAGATGGCAGTGGTAGTTCAGTACAACTGAGTACATTATTTTAAACATTGCTTGTATGGTAATTTTTCTCAGTCATCATGCAGTGCTTTCTATTGGTATTTAGGCAAAAAGTAAATAATGGATAAATAAAAAATAGGCAGCTAAATTAAACACACAAGTGAAACAGAAACAGAAACAACGTAGGTTAAAAGAGGACTAAAAATAGTGGTATTAATAAGTCTTTTCATGTTTTATGCTCATCAGGTAGGTAGCCCACAGCTGTAAAAAATAAATAGACCTTTCTTTTTGTCTGTGTTGTCAGTTTATTAAAAACCCATGATCACAACTAATTAATTTATCAAGAGATCAGAGAAAGGAAAAGCTACGGGGCTAAACACATCACTGAATACAGCCCCACGGAAATCATTAAAGGTATAGTGGAATGACTTTGCGTTTAGCTGGTGTCATCTATTCTCTGATGTAGAAGCAAATAGTTTTATAAAAACAGTGGAAAAATAAAGTTAAGGCTGACTGTTGTAATGGACCTTTAGAGAAAACAAGCTACAGTTTAGGACAGTTGAAACTGAATACATTGGTTTTGAGCAAAACTTTCACCTGCAAAATTTGCTAATAGAAAATGATTTGCATACATGAATGTCAGTAGTGGTGTCATGACTGACATTTTAACGTCCTGGGTCAGCTAGTCAGTGAAGGAGAGACACATCCATGATGTGGCTTGAGGTGCTGTTCATTCATGCTGCCTTGTGCTAAACAGAGGAAGCGCTCAAGTCTTTTTAGCACCCCTACCCCAGAGAGAGCCATGGCTGATACTTAGGAACATGTGTGAAGCGCTAGAAGAAGATCACAGACTATCCCCTTGTCCCTCCTCCTGTCCCTTATTTGATAAGATAGTAGCAGTTTCTGCCCTTTTTCCATACTTAACCCAAAAATTCATCTCATTTTTGGCCTACCTTCCTCACATAATTTATTTATGTCAGTGATTGGGAAATTGCTAACTACTTCAAGCTTTTAGGATTTTCAAAATGCTACAGCCCTGTGTGCAATATATTCCCTTAGGTATATCCCCTATGACTTAAATCATGCTAGACCTAGTTTAGAATGACTGTAATACGGGCCAAAGAACTAAGAAAATTACAGAGGGTTTAGGATGTCAACTACTTTATAGTCTAGGGACAAATATTGACTATTAGAGAGGCTGGGGTGGTAAGATACTGAAGACAGATTTAAACCTGTCTAAGCCAACTTGGTCCTGATTGCCTTTATATGGAACAGCTGGGTTGACTTAACTTTGAATTTCCAGGCTCCTACCAGACTTCCAGGCTTCCTACCTCCTTTTTTGCCATGAAGTTCCATAAGGTTTATACTGTGCTGTTCTATATTACCCTTCCATCTTAATCCAGTGCTGTGTATTTCCTTCACATTTCTGAAGCCCCTTTAAATGAGTCAACCTGTAACATTTTGCTGTACATCCTTGTCTCGCAAAGGTTGAATATATTTATCCCTACCTTTGTGAAGCTTCAGTGTAATGTGAACCACCAAGGGAGCTCTTCAAGCTTTTATTTTCTCTGTAGGAGTCCATGCTTAGTTTATCTTCTTTGCAGGATTCCACGTGAACAGCCAAGTCCATAACTGACACAGGAGGCCTGAAAGGGCTATCAGTGCAGGTGGAGCCTATACATATTTCATCACATTGGCAGGGGTTTCTGTAGGCCTTGTGATCTTTGCAGGGATCCTTATGGGAAATCCAAAGAGGAGAGTCTAGGGAGCAGTTGGAAAACCAGAAACTTAGGGACAGCTTTGAGGTGTTTGTGTCGGTGGTGGAAAGGAGAGATAATGACATTGAAAAAGAAGCAGGGAAGTAAGAAAAAGGTAAAAAGATAAGAAAAGCCTTTTTTTCAGGTTAAGGCTTCTGCAGGAAGGAAGGAGCTTAGCTGAAAGATCTGTGAGGCTTTGGCTGGAGCAAAGAAAATGGGGAAGAAAAAGTATATTTGAAGTGCTTGTTGGGGAGATAATACCCCAGCAGCAGGGTAAGGGGTGTAACAAGTGAGATAATAATTAAGAAGAAATAAAAAAGGAAGATGTGGCAAAGAGAAATTAGAAGTTTGTTGGAAATGGTGTGAGAAAGTAGCACTTGAAAGAGTGAGGTGAGCAAGACAGAAAGGAAAAGCCAAAAGAAGGGGAAAAAAGAGAAGAACAAGAACAATGTAAAAAAAGTTATGCTGAATTACATGCAGCAGAGAGGGGGTCTTGTGATTCCCCCATTTCTTCTTGAATTTCAGTTAACATACATGATAAAAAGCTCCTATTTTTCCATTCACATCTCATTGTTTACATCTTTGCATGTAGCTTTTCCATGATGACCCATGTATATGTGATTTCTGGACTGGGTTGCACCATTTCGGATCACACCTGAAAATTTTCACAGAAACCTCGGCTATGGCAGAATACAGCTGTCAAAACCCTTCCATCGTTTGTAATCTGAACAATCTTTGGTGGACAGTAACTGATGGACATTTCTAATACCCTATTTCTCAATGTTGCAGGAGCTTCTTGTTTACTTCTGGATATACCTCAAGATTTGACTTGACTGCTACAGAATAATTTTTTCCTTGACAGCTATTGGGGGTTTACTATCCAGGGTCTAGATCACATCATAGTGAAGACCTCAGGACTCCATCATTTGTGCCACTTGCTAGTCAGTCAGAGATTATGGACTGGCTATCAGGTCAAAGTTAGAGGTTCACCTCCTTCCCTGGGTATTTGTCTGAAAGAATTTGGAAGGATTGGATAGAAGGGGGATGTATTTGTTTTGGGGAATAGTGTGTCATCTTCTGTCTCTGAGAAGGAGTACATTTGGAGGTGTATTATTGTTAAACTATGTATGTGCTCTCTGAAATATCATGTAGACAATGCACCCTCTCAGTTAGTAAAAGGAATAAGTAGGTACATGCTGATACTGTACAAATCCAGGATCTGTAACAAGAACTGAGCTCTCCATTGACAAGTAAAATGCAACTGACATTTGCACAGGACTTTGCGGCAGCTTCTCAGACAATACTACACGAATTGAAAAAGAAAAAAAAGCAGTCCCTGAAGAAACAGATGAAGACACATTCCTCACGGATTACTTTGTCACAAGACTTCAGAATATGTCAGGGAGCAGTGAGTAGCATTTGTAGCCAAAATCCAGAAAGCAGTAAGTTCTCTTGCCTAAGGTATTACAGTCACAAATGGGCAACCTGCTTCTGTAAGACTGGGGGGAGAGAGAAAGTTAAAGGCAAACCTTGACATCTGGAAATCAGTCAGCCATTCTGTGTCATTCCTGCTTGCCTGCCTGTTTGGCAGCACAGCAGACTGATGAAAATGTTCCTCTATTCACAGACAGTTTGAAAGCAAACCAGCAGATCTGCAACAGGAGGATATGCCCATATTACTTTCAGTCAAACTGCTTTACTAAAGTATTCACTTTAGTATCATAAAACATGAAGACTTGACTTAACATTGTGCCCCACTCTTCCTTGTCTTGCTCTTTCGCCTGAAGGAACCTTGGGCACACTCCAGTGAAGGGGAGGCAGTTTCAGATAAACTTCTCACAAAACAGGCACGCTCCCCGCACAGGACTTTTACTTGCCTCCCACCAGCTCAGTCCTGTCCCAGAATTCTCCAAGGCACCCAATTGATTTTAAAGATAAATCAGTTCCCTCCCCAAAATCTGTTTTATGTCTTTATGTAGGCCAAACATGAACTCAAGTCTCTTCCTTCTCCAAGTTGTTCCCCATCTTCATGTCAAATGCTTCCTTTCCAAAAATTCTCATCCCAGTTCAATCATCTTTCCCCCTTCCCTCCTTGTCCCACAGTTTTCCCTCTCCAGTATCACAGGTGACTCAGGCTCTTCTTATCACCAGCTGAGCCTTCTTCCCTGTGGAGGTCACAAGTCCTCATGGTGGAGGAAGCTGGTGCTGAGAGAGGAGGAAGAGCTGAGAAGCAGTGAACTCCACACAAATGTGAGATGGAGAGGGCTCTTCTCAGCTCTCTGTCTGCTCTCAGATGCATTTCTTGTCAGTCTTGCAGCTCCTGGGAGAACAGAGGAGGAAACATTTTTTTCTTTCTCAGGTTGGCAGGCAACCAGACAGTCAGATGGGGCAAAGGGGTGGCTACAGATTAAGAAATAAATAAAAATCTGAAGTTACTGGAATAAAGTTGTGCAAAGCCAGAGACTCTGTTTGAGAGATAGAGATGTCAAACAGCTTTTCTCTATGATTAACCTTCACCATGTAAGAAAATAGGTTTTTTGCCATTGTGATATTGAAAGTGTTGGGCTTCGGCAAACACATTGTTCAACTTCTTGTTTCTTCTTTCTCTCACAGAGCTCTCTTTCAATAATTCAGATAAATTCTCTTTGGGAGATAGATTTTTATATTGGAATAATTAGGATCTTAAATTATTCCTATAAACTGTTAGACAGCGTGACATCAATTATGTCTGTCAGAAAGACTTACCTCTTCTGTAGCAGTAGAAGTATTGTCTCTGGAGTGGTCTACAAACACAAGAGAAGCAACATTTGTTGCTTAGACCAAATGATAGACCTGAAGAAAGGCCTACGTATCAAAAGTTGTCCACTTTCTCCAAGCATTTGAGCTGGTCTAATAAAAGATACTATTTATCCCTACTAACCTTGTGTTGCTAGAGTTACCTGTGCTTTGATCAGGGTCTGCAGTGTGCTTCAAACACTTCTCCAGGATGCTTGCTTGTTTTAATCACCACTGGCTGTCTCTTTTGCTATCAAAGGAGTTCCTTTTGCTAGCTTTTGATATGGGAAATGCATTACTCTGGAATCAAAGTGGTGTTTAACTCATCTCTGAGCACCTGGAGAGAAACCTTGAACAGCAGTTGCTGGTTAAATGTGAAATACATATTTATTAACAGCTGGGCAGGCTGAGTTATGTGTTTATATATATATAGTTTGTCAAGTTGTATTTGTGTTGCTGGAAGGTTACAGCAGCTTCTTTTGTATATTCCAGATTCAAGATATACTATCTTTATTTTTTGAATACAGAGGTTAAATAGAAAACTTTAATGCATAGGAAAAATAGTTTGGATTTCCTATTATATAATACCATTCAACTGAATGTCTCAAAACATCACAAAAGCATACATTAATACTTACAGTGATCTCGTGTTTGTTATTGTAATTATTAGTAGTGGAGTGACAAATGGCACTATAAAAATATTTGAAATATTAAATATCAAATAGGAAGAAGCAAATGGAAAACTAGTGCCCTCCTGATCTCAGTTTGATCACCTTAGCAGCCCCTTCCACAATTCTTACAGACCTCATTCACCCTTAACTCCAGTCAACCTTCTCTAGACTGTGGTGATCAACAAGTTATGTCTTATGTATATACACCAATATAGAACAGGTTTACATGCAGTTCTCCATGGGGAATCTTCAGAGCTGTCACTAAAGTCACTCTATATGGCTGTTAGAAGAAAGCTGTTTTCTGCTTAAATAAGGAAAGTATGGGACTTCAGCAGCAGGGTGAAGAGTCTGATGATTCAGAGATAGGCCCCTCATTTGCAGCTTCAGTGTCTGCTCCAGGAAACCTAAGAAACAGCTCTATCCATTAGGGGCAGCTAACAAGACAAACTAACATTGCTCCTGGGGAAATTCAGAAGAAACCATCATGTATAAGTCATTGTGAGAAACAGCATTGCCACACTTCTGGCTAACACAGCAAAAGCCAAAACAGATGTGCAATCTGGGGAATCAGGTCAAACCTCAGCAGCTCAGTCACCAGCCACTCTCCATGAAGGGGAAACAGCTCTGAACTGCTTCAAAGTGGGAAAAGCTGCAGCTCTGAACATCTTGCCCAGGATTTTGCCAAAACTAATTAAGTCAGATCTCTTGATTCTGCCTCATTGTGAAATAGATAATCTCACTGTAGAAATTTGTAGGTCTTCTTTCCTAGGATGACTTCCCCACTGAAAATTTCTAATGCTATTTTGAGACCTCTGTGGTCTCAAATAAGACTTCACTGACGATGATACTAAATGAAGGTAGTAATACAGTCCAACCCATGTATCACCTAAGTTTTAGTTTAGCTTGTCGCATCTGCATGAGCGGGCAACATTTGTCGGTATCATTTACACCTTAATTTGAAATGTAGTTATGACTCCTGCTGAAGAAATGGTTGCACACATCGTGCTGCCCAACAGTTCTGACTGAAGTGAGCCATCCCGGATTGCTAACGACTTCTGCGAGGACCAGAAATAGGAGGGGAATGTGCTTCAGCAACTGAGAATGAATACAGCAGTGCACTCAAAGAGGTCAGGGTTGGAAGCAGTGGCTTTGTGGCCGGGAGGAAGGCTGTATGGCTGCGTGGCTGCTCCTAGCTGTGTGCCTGCGACACGTGCCACAGCAGGCAGTGCTAAAGGGGCCAGGGAGCCTACRGTCTCATTAAGCCCTTGGGCAAGATGATGACATGAGAGACAAAGGGCTCTCCAGAGAAGGCTGCATGGCCCATTTGTAGTGTAGCCGCTCTGTGTCCAGCTTGAGGGATGAGGGTCAATCAAGTCTGAATTTCAGAGCTACCCATAATCATCATATGAACAGGACTGGCCAGGCCAGAAATACCCTGACTCAGAAGCAGGCAGAACAGCAAGCAAGAATCTGTCAAGTAAACTGCTACTTTGGCAGAGGGAGGATGCATCCAGTCTCCTCCTGCCTTCGTGTCCTGGTACCTCTTTACCTCCTAGCCAGTGCTGTTGCTGTCACTTTAGCTGGAAAGTCCCTAGAGGTAGGATTTGCCTTATCTAATTTCACCCATCTGAAGGCAAGGTGTCAAGTCTAACCTTGTCATCCAGGCTCCCTCTGCTGTCAGTGGAGAGACACAGGCGCGACCAGAGGGCCTTAGGCACTTGGGCTGCAGTAGGGTGACTCTCCCCGGGAGGTGGCCGTACCTTGCACTGGCTGCAGAGGCAACCCAGGCAGCTACCTGAGCATTGACACACTTGCATGAGACACCTGCAGCAAGGTGAAATGAATCCCACCCTGGACCATTGCCCTCTTATTTGCTGAACTGCACCATGAGCAGATCAAGAATGGAGACTGAATTTTACCAAATTAGAAACAACATCACCATTCAGACAGGAAACATCCAAATTATTATGAGCAAATATAAATCACCATGCTGTCCTCCTACAAAATGTTTGCTGTGCTGCTAAATGAATCACAACTGTTTTAATATTCCACTGATTTTTGTTACTCAGCAACTACTGTGGTAGTTCAGCAGTGAGCAGGCTAAACTGCATTTTCCTAGAAGAAAAATAATGAGAGAAAATGGAAAGATCAAGATGTAGAAAGGGAATGCTGAAACCTGCGGCACAGCAGGAGGGAAATGAGGAGAAAATGGAAGTTTGATAGACTGGAAAGGTTAAGCTGCAGACACAACTCCTGGAAAGGGATCAGAGGGTCACCGGCCTATTATGAGATCAAGGGGAGGCAAGTTGAGAAGCAAAGTGGAATGATTTAAAAGAAGACGGATAGTGAGAGGGAGTGATTAGGAGAGTACAGCATACTACTAGAGTAGAGATCTGCCTGATTTGTGTGAAAGGAATTTGGTAGGGTTGTTAAAATCCTAATCTTCTGATTAACTGAATCATTGTAGAAGGATGCTGATACATACTTTGAAGATACCTGATTTCTATTTGCATTGAAAGCTGTCTGAATCTTAGGGGATATATCTCAAGTTAAAAGAAAAGATTAAAAAAAATGAATGGTTGGACTGATACCCACTGCTCTGCCTTTGCAGCCAGGACAGCTCATCTCCCTTCTCTACTGTCAAATAAAGGAGCACTCACACACAGAAAGAGTGCTGATCTCTGCAAGCACTGCTGCTCTTTGGAGCTGCCTCTGTAGAAGTGTGCTCATCCATGTGAGTAAAGCTTTGCATGCATATATACTATATATACATAACTGTCTACAAAACTGTGGGAATCCTTTTAATTCCTCCACCTACCTTAACCTTTTTTTTCTCTTCCTCAAATTCTCCTCAGCATTTTCTTTTCTACATCTGTTTTGTTACGCAGTTCCCAACACAGAACTCAATATCAGTTAACATGGAAAAGGAGTTCTGATATGTGTTTACTCACGGCAGTGTCCTTGCAACTCCAAACTTTGTTTTCTTTTTTTGCAGCTCATGACCACAATTGCTGGAGGATGGAAGAGTATACTGAAGAAGTATTACTATATGCTTACTCTTATTTTATATTCTTCTCTCACTGTCCATTAGTGGCCACTGCTAAAGTCAGGATGGACTAGATTCATCTTCAGGCTGATATGATACGGCCTTTCATATGTTCTTCCTTGGGTAATTGCTTTCTAAAAATTAAATCATTTGGTAAAGGACAAATGAAATAATCATTTGGCGTTCTTTCTTGCTGGGTTAACATAAGACCATGTATGTGACATTTTGTTTGAATTAAGACTGTAATCATATACACATTGCTGAAGCTGCTATGTTTTATAATAGACTCTTATTATTTTCTGCATATCTTTTCTTTGTGTGAAGAGTTTTTTCTTTCTATTAAATTGCATATCCGTAGAGGATTTGGGGGCACTCAGCCAGTCAATCCAATTTAGAGTGGGATAGCAGTTATTGTGGGCTAAGTCTCTTATCTGTCCCCTTCAGCTGTTTTACTTTTCTGCTATTCATGGAAACATAAAATTAAAAGTGGAATCAACTCAGAGGCAAGAGCCCAGCAAGAGACTTAGGAGGAAAAAGTTAAGGGGGGAGATTCTGACTAATCTCACTGCAGCTGGGATAATGTGCTGATGTCTCTCTTTTTTAAATATGAATACAGTAGATTTGGTACTTCACAAATATTGCTGTTTCATTTATCTTTTTGGGTATCAAAGCAAGTATCAGAAGAAATGTGAAATCAGATTGGTAATGGGCTTTTTTTTGAAGAAGAAGTGGGATTTGTGGAATTCTGGTTTACCACATGCTGTGTACTGAGAAATGACTAAGCTACAGGAATGAATAGGAAGCCTGAAAATGGATTAGCCATTCCTATAGGAATAGCAGAAGCATAAAGAAGAACAAGTCACCATATATACTTGATTCCATGCATACTTCATATTACGTGCACACTAATGTGAATCAGCAGCTCACAGAATCACAGAATCGCTGAGGTTGGAAGGGACCTCTGGAGATCATCTAGTCTAACCCCCCTGCTCAGGCAGGGTCACCTAGAGCACATTGCACAGGATTGTATCCAGGTGTGTTTTGAATATCTCGAGAGAAGGAGACTCCACAACCTCTCTGGGCAACCTGTTCCAGTGCTCTGTCACCCTCACAGTGAAAAAGTATTTCCTCATGTTCAGATGGAATTGTCTGTGTTTCGGTTTGTGCCCATTGCCTCGCGTCACAGAATCACAGAA
>NW_020451176.1:0-7227 GCF_003343035.1 Apteryx rowi
GTCCGTGCAGATTCCAGGTGGCAGACTTCACTTCTCCAGTCTTGTTAATCATTCCGCAGCCTTGCGCATATCAGTCCTTGCGCATATCGGTTGGTAGACTTCTTTAGTCCTGTTAAGTCCTCTGTTCARCAGCTTTSTGCAYGTCRGCTCTTGTKCTWTCAGTTCTTCTGCATATCAATTGACAAACTTCAGTCCTGTTAACTCTTCACTCGCCCATCACATGCCAGCAGGGATTTTCTAATTAAGACTCTTCCAATCATTCTGCAAATCAGAATTTATTTTAAAAATAGCTTAGCTGAAGCAGAATAAAAATTGTATGGATTTTTTTTGTTTTAATAAAAACTATATTATTCCTAGAGCTTCCAGAGGTACAGCTTGGCCACTGTCTAGACTGAGAGACCAGAAACAGGAGAACTGAGACAAGATCACTGGGTTGCCTAACTAGCCATGTTACCTTTGGAAAGTCACTTATGGCTCAGTCTTCCAAGAGCAGATGGTGATTCTGTTTGGTGACACCTTAAGCCTGATATTCTGAAGATGGCAAACATCCATCTGTATGGCTTCTCAGGACAGACAGCCAAAAATCACTAGTCATTTTTGACAGTTTCTGAAGTGTGGACATAGATGCTCATGACAACTATTGCTCTTTCTGCTATTACCTTCACGTACTCTACTTCCTTGTTCTGTTTGCTTGCTCATTGAACTTTTGAAATCTAAATTATAAGCTTTTCAGACAACTTCAGTCAAAATGAAGAGTGACTTACATAGGGATGTTGAATGCTTCCAAATACCAGGGAAACACAATTCTGAATATGGATCCAAATTACACAGCCCAAGTTCATCTCCAGTTTAAAAATTAACTAAAATTATTAAGTCAGGGAAGAAAAAAAGGACAGTAAATCAGTTCAAGACATTGCTAAGGAAAACCTGTAAAAAGTAGAAGCCTCACAGACATGAAGTAAATTCTTAAGGCAAAAAAACAAATGACAGTCTTGACTTGTAGAGGACTGAGATATGATCACAACCTCACATGCTTGAGGAGAAACAAGAGATATTAAAATAGCAAAAACATTTAAACTCATTAGTCAAAACTCATCATAGTAGCTCCTAATATTCTCCACACACTTCAACATCTAATTAAAAAATGTCCAACTTTACATTAATCTTTTTTGGAGGCCACTATAAACATTTTGTCAGATTTAATTTGCTGAAGAGCAACCTCCACATCTGCTTCACACTCTGTCCCTGTTATAAGGCTTCGGTCCTCTCCCACTGCCAGAGTCAAGACTGCTTCCAGCTCTAGGACCTCAGTAGTGGCTGAGGCACACAGAGGGATTCTCCACACTAGCTCCTGCCAGGCTTTGCATTTGAGAGGCTGGATTTAAATCTCCATTAATACAGGAATTTCTAAATTACCTATCATTTTTATGAATGTCTCTGAATTTCTCTCTCATTTTCAAGAGCTAGTTTAAAGACGTGATGCTCATCTTTAGAGCATTTAATAGGTCAAGACTTAGCTATGCTAGAGATTTAATTTCAAGGTGTGAATCCTTAGGTATCTCTTTTCCTTCAAGACAATGCCTGAGACAGAGTGCTACAGTGTCAGGACAAAATATTCTTATACCAAAGGTAATTTTGTCATGGAAAAAAACTTCCAGAGGATTTTGGCAAGTGTAGAGCTCAATCACATTAAACAAAAATGCCATAAAACCTTCCTTATAAAGAGTCTTTAAGCTGCAGTAAGAATGATGCTTAGAGCACTAAATATTTACAGCCTTTAAAGCGTATCTGTAAAACACAAAATAAAAGCCTACCTCAAATAAATCTATGAAAGGACTAAAATGAAGAGTAAGCAGAATTTTCTGTCCCAAAAGAAATAAGAGCTAGAGCTTCTAGGAAGACCAGAGATTTCAGAAACTTTGTGGTGTCTGAGCACGTTCCATTTATTGCACAGAGGATGTTGAGACAAGCTTACATCCACAAAAATTTAATCTCAGGGCCCATATCCGACAGCATACATTGACCTCAAAGTTACCTTAGGGATGAAAACAAAGGAGAAGGAGAGAAAGAAGGGAAAGGAAAAAACTCCCCCCAACAATGAGCAGAAGGAGAAGCGATGAGGTCCCAGGACGAGCATCCTTCCCTGGCTGTCCTTGCCACCTGAGCRGGTGATGATGGTGAAGATGATAAGGATGATTTCCTCCATGCTTTTCCCTAGTAAGACATACTTTTCCTCAAGACCCACTCAAATCTCCTATTGTTTTTTCCCCACTTACGACACTATTAGCCCTACCTGGATCATGCCTGATCAGATGCAAGGGCTGCATGGTCTGCAACATAAGTTGCTAAGCTTTGTGTCTGTATATGATTGGGAAATGCTTATCAGATATTTAAATGGCTGCTATCTACTCTGGTGTTCACTAAGACTTGCCTTTCCCCAAAAGTTAAACTAAAGGTTACAAAACAAGGGTTAGGAGAAGGCAAAGGAAAGAAGAGAGGATTCTCATGCTGGCGGCCACCTCTCCTCACGGGAGCCCATCAGAAGAGCAGTATTGGGGTTTGCAAGTGCGAGGCCACGAGAGTAACAGCACAGCAACAACCGCATGAGAACAAGAAGTACTGCCAGGGCAGCTTGGGTGAAAGGCAGGAGACAGAATTGCAAATTGAAGGCCCTTAGGGTTACAAAGGTTAAAGCACGTAAGGTACTGGACAACATGTGTAAAAGAAATAAGCAGTGACAGGCAACAGTGCAATTTCCTTCCATTTTCTATTTTTGTATCTGTGTGCGACATTGAAGATGTTAAAGAAGTTTCATGATAAAAGTATCAAGGCCCGGGAAGAGATTGTACTACCAGATTAAACCAAGTAGCTACAGCCCCTTTCACTTAATAAGGCTAAACACCAGAAAACCTCAGCACACCAATATGCTTGTTCCCAGGATGTACCAGTTGAAGTCAAGTGTCATCCTGTCCAAGGACAGCTGGTACTCCCTTATCAGCTGCAAAAGACCATTTCAATATTAATTTCATTTTAGTATGAATGGAACTGCTAACACCAAATAACAGTGATCATTTAAAGCAGATTTATGTAAACTGATGCAAATCTGTGTGTAAACAGTGCTTACAAATGATAATTTATAAATTAGCTAGTATATTGCCAGAATGAAAAAGGACACTAGACAAGAGCTTTGCTCTTAGACCTGAGAGATACATATTAAGTAACTAATCTCTGCTACTCTTTAGCAAAGCAAAAATGTGCACAATGCTGGATACTGCGCTTCTTTTTTTAAAAAAAAAGAAAAGATTTTAACAGGCTTTTGGGGATAATTTGCTATCTCTCCCAGAAAACCCACCTGTAAAAGATGACTGTCACAGAATAAATTTCATTGCTACACAACAAAAGTAGGGCAAGTCAGTGGCAAAGCTAAACACATCAAGTCCACGTCTAAAATAAAACAAAGATATTTCATAAATTCTATTAATAGAAAAGAAGAAAAATTTTTTTAAAGAACTGCTGCTACCTTAATATTGATCATTCTGTACTTTATGCTAGCGACTGAAAATATATGGAAATGCAAGAGCATTTTGGCCACTTGAGGTCCTAACACACAGTGCACACAGCCATTTACTTGCTTTATGATATGTGTAGAATCATTTCATGTTTGGGCTATTTTTATTCCATGGGTTCCATGTTTTTTCTACTCTGCAGCAAAATAAGACAGTCATTTCTCCCCAGACTGTCACACAGGTCTCAGAGAATACTGGCTTCTCGCTAGAGCTGAATATACAGCACAAAAATTCCCCACAGAGTGAGTTTTCAACTTTCAAAAGAAGAGAGGTCTCATTCCTCCAGGCTGGTATTATTGGATAGATATGACTACCCCATATCTAAAGATGGCTTTGACAGAAGATAGAAGCAAACCCAAAGTCTGTCTCCGAATCCACAGGGAAGCCCCGCAGGCAGCCTGCAAGCAGCCCAGTTCATCTAGTAGCAGATCTGAAACAGGTCTCTCTCCACCCCTTCAAACAAAATCAAAGATGTTTTCTTTCAGATCAAGATTCTCAGGACCGCAAAGCTATCCACGCTCCGAAAATCGTGTAAAACGTGTAAAATTGTTACAAGACTTTGTCAATGATGTTAAGATACATATAATCGTAATTTATTAATGTACTGCTATGCAAATAGCCACCATCTTCGTTAGTTCTCTACATGGTGTTAAATGAAGAAAAGATTACTTGTTAGCAAAGTATTTAAATACCGGAGCCTCTAAGGCTTGTTATAGTCTATTTGCCCTTCCTATACATTACCACATGTGATTTATTCACTTTAGGCACTGCCACCCAGAAGTGTCTTTGACCTTGCGAACTGCATTTTTGGGTGCAAAGCAATCCGTGCCTGGCGCTGAATTAGCCCCAGCAAGTAAGAAGTATCTGAAGACGGCTGCTTGTTTGGATCTGTCCACATGATGTTCTACTGCACTATTGGAGAAATAGGCTCCAAACAGTAGTTCAGCTTCCAAAGGAGGCGGAAAACACCGAAGTGCATTTTTGCTTTCATAAATGTGTAAAACAATCAAAATAAGTCTCCAGAGGCTGGTACCACATGCAGTATCAAGCTTTGCCAACTGCATGCATACTTCAGTGTCTCCTCTAATTAGAGCCATTTCTTTTAGCTGACCAGTTGTAAGAAGCTCAGAAAGCAAAAGGATGCATCTTCTGTCCTATTACAGAGGCCTGTTACAGTCAGAAAACTTTTAGTGAGGTTAAAATTTATTTCTTCTTTCAAATTAAATTGTAGTCCTGGAATGCTGAACTTAGCCAAATCTAGCATGAACACTAGAGATCTGCACTGGATGAAAATAAGGATAATAAGTAAAGATTATTGTAAGTGAAGTAAAAGAACATTCTGTAATATACTACTGAGTTCTGTAGCTTTTTCTGTAAGTATTATAGTAATTCTGCTGACCTGTACATGATGTTCCTTGCAATGTTCCCTTTTTCTGTTAAGGTATCAGTGTTTGGGTGGAAGTGGGCAAAATAAGGACTAACTGTGCCTTTTTAAATATGTGCTCCAAAAAGACTATGGAGAAGCATAGGTAGCAAAATCCTGCTATAATTTCCTGATGATTATCAGTCGAATACACAATGTTACTATACATAAAATGCGCAGTGTCCCTAACTAAACCTTCACAAGACGGAGACAGGACTTACTTGCAAAAAACAGACGGATGTTACATCCAGCCATCACAGGCTATTTGTGTGCTCCAAGCAAAATGGCATAAATGCTCATCTCTCTGTAGCAAACAAGGACCAAGCAAAGAGGGCAGGCTGCACAGCAGTTTTGCCCACGAAAGGCAGGAGGAAGAACAGCGGGAAGGCGAGTGAGACTGGTGGGCTTGGAGTTTGCATGTTTTTTTGGTAGTGGCCACATGCCGTGGGCAAGTGGGAGACTGCTGAGGCTGCTCTGAAGCGTTTGCTGCTTGTGGATGTGAGAGGGTGTGGTGTGAAGAGAGGTGGTGCCTGGATCCTGACAAGGGGGCCCAGCACCCATACAGAGGGCAGGAGAAAAGGCAGGAGCTGAGGAACCAGTGGAGTGTAGGGAACAGGGGCAGTAAATATGCACTGGGAGCCTGCACTGGCAAAGGTACAGATCAGCTTGCTTCTCCACTCTCACACACACACACACACACACACACACACACACGTACTCCAGGTCTCACTGCACTGCTATGTATCTTAATAAGGATATAGTACAGTAGGAGAAAAGCAATCTTAAATACTGAAGCAAAAGACATGCTAAATTAAAAAAAGTTTTCAAAAACTAACATATATTAAGCTCAAGGTGCAGGTCAAAGTCTGGGAAAAGATAGGGCTATGCCGTTTACTGCACAGAGCACAGCGTGTGCGACTGCCTATGCAGGGCAGGTTTTGTACATGTGGATACAGTACAGGGAGTTCTTGGCCCTGAAATAAAAGCCTCACTCTCTCGAGGTGAGGAGTAAACCAGAACAGCTAAGAGAAATAAAAAGATTCCAGGTGAGGCCTACAGGGACCCTACAGCTCTCACCTCCACTGCAGCAGCACTTGCTGTGCTAAAGATGTAAGTCTCAGGGAAGGACAGTGTTCATCTGACCAAGGGGAGGAAACCCACTCCAGTGCTCTACATCAGAGTCTTCTTGTGCACCAGATGCTTCTGCAGAAGAGGACAGGAAGCAGCAGAGGTGGGGTATTGCCATACTAGGCACAGAGCTTGCTGGCTTTGAGACATCAGAGAGGACTGCATGAGAACTTGCCTGTCAGGTGCAAAGACAGGGGACCTAATGGGATCTCCAGACCGCTCACAGGGAAGAACAGGGGAAAGGTCAAGGACTGCAGCACTTACTGGCACCAGAAACCCTGGGAGGTGTTGGAGGGACGTTCTGGAGGCTAAATTCAGGCGACCAGGCAGGATTCTGAAGTCTAGGACTTCCACAACGACCGTCTTTAAGAGACTGCCACTTCTGTATGCTAAGCCTGAGATGCAGGTAGAGATCTGGAGCCTCAATGCACGAATGAGGTGGTGGTGTTCAGAAGAGGATTTTAGATATTGTAGGAAATGGGGAACCCTTTGGGACAAGAGCAACTTGTAAAAGAAAGGCTGTGTCTTAATCACACCGGAGCCAGGCTGAAAGTTGCAGCAGATTATTTAAACCAAAAGCTGTGGAAAGCCAAAAGGCACAAAGCAGCATGCAATTTAGACTGACATAGTCCCAAAAGGAATGTAGCTAATGCTCCTCTGAAAAGGCTAGACGGGAAAAACAGCCTAATACAATAAACAGAGAAGATAAATCAGACCACCCTCTCTTGTTTCAGATACTTCTTAAAAATACAGATACTAAAATCTAACAAAAAAATTACCCTACTTTAATATTCTCTATTTTTTCCAATTAATTCAAGCAATAGCAGTGGAAGATATACGTACTCACTTTGTTGTCTGTGCTACAGTATCAGAGAAATGATCCAGTTATGCCACAAGGAAAACAGATACACAAAAAAAATAAGGCCTGCTGAAGTTTGTATAAGAAGCCAAGTGAAAAAAGATACATAGACAGAGATACAAGAGGTGACAGGAAAAGCAAGATCACATCTTATTCTCATATTTTATCAGTCTTCTGGAAGAAATTGCTGAGTTCTTGCTTGGAATTGCTTTGACACACAAGAAAGTCAGTCAAAGGGGGTAGAAAAAAAA
>NW_020451176.1:7317-21835 GCF_003343035.1 Apteryx rowi
CGCCCCAGGAATTGGGGGAATAGAAGGAAGGACCACATTTGTCAGGAAGTAAGCCAAACTATTAATGACAGAGAATAATGTGAATTGCAATGATTAATATCATAAGCAATAAAGCACTTAAAATGGCAGCAGTCCACGGCAATCTCCCACCAATCCCCAATGACAGCAAAAGACCATGAGAGGAGGATAACACAATTCCAGCATTCCCTGCCATCCCATTTCAGCTTTGCCGCTGCTTTTGTTGCTGCCATAATTGCCATTTGCATTGTCTGGCTGATCTAATGCCTTGCTGTGATAGATTACATGATTTCCTCTCAAGCCGACCTCCACTCCAGGATATTCTCCTTATTGCAGTGTTTCTATGGAAGCTGGCTGACTACAAGGCACCAGCTTTCATCCTTGCTTCCAGCTGCTAAACCTAATTTAAAGATGCTAAAAATAAAAAAGGCTTACCTGTAACAGTACTATTAGAAAAGCAAGTAACTGTACTTGCTACAGGGATAGCATTCAATTAGCTGCAAGATGGAAAGAGGTACAATACAGTAATTATTTCACAGGTATTTCTGTCAGCACCTGGCTCACTCTCAGAACATTTTGAGAACTCTTTTCCTGTCAGATACTGAGACACCAAGCACAGGAGACAACACAGAGAAGCCCATGCTCTCTGGACTTCCAGTTCAACCATTACCTCAATCATCACCTACATTGCACATCCAAACAATGCACAGTCATCTACAAATTTTGTGATGATTGAGGGGGTGGAGTAGTACAGCAGTTAACCCCACCCCACTCCCCCCAAAAAACAGTATTTTGATCATTTGGAAGTTTTTCTTTAAAGAAAGTGTGGGTACACAATACAGTTTTGTTTTTATCTGCAAAACACTTCTCATGGATATTCCCACTGGTACACATACAAACTGCTACATGATCTGCATACAGTTTCATCAGACCCAAATTATCAAAAAGAAGATCCGTCTGTAGCTCTTGTCAGGTAACGTGATAACAGTGTCGTCTCCACGAACGACCACAGAGCAAACGGCAAGTGGGGGAGCCCCAATAACCCACTCAGGGGACGGAGCCCCTGACCCGGCCCCCAGGGCTGCCACAGGGGAGCCCCCAGCCCCGTGGGCCAGGAGTGACCCCCGTCACCATGAGGCAGTGGGGGAGGCTCTCTGGGCCACCTTACAGATCAAGGGTCACTGCCCAGGGAGTACCAGGCACGTCCTGGGATGCAGAGGGAGAACATTTGGGGATTGTACGAGACTTATTATGGGATGTTTAGGGAAAGGACCAAAGGTGGGGAAAGAGAGGGTGCAAGGTGGCTTATCTGGCCATGCTCTGTGCCTGATCAGCTGTCTGTCCTGTCTACTCATTAAACTCCATTTCTAACTATTTTCTTGGCTGAGGGGACTCTATGCTGTGTGCTTGTGAGTGCATGGAGGTGTATGTGCCAGCAATGGGAGTCAACACCCCCCCACCCCATCATAGGGGCCCATGCATCTGGGCTGCCAGCAACTGGCGAGACCGGAGTAGGTGCATACTGTGCAGGTGCATGTCAGTGTGCAATCACTAGCAAACATCAAGCCAGACTAGCCGGCCATAAGTCTGGAATGGATACTGCAGAGACCAGCAGGTCTGAGCTGGCTAGTGGAAGGACCAGGAGGTCCAAGCCAGCTATGGAGAGACCGTGGGGTCTGGGGGTCAGCTACTGGTAAGGTCATAATTCTGGACCAGCTACCAGAGAGACCCACTTGCGCACGCATGTATGTGAGTGTGTGAGTGTGTCCATGCATGGGACAACTGCAGGACCAGAGCATCCAGGGGCCAGCTACTGGATAGACTGGGTGTCTAAGGCCAGTTTTTGGAGAGACCCATATTGCATACATATGTATATATATTTTCCACTAATGGTCTTTCATCCTGATCAGCCAGGGAGGGGAAGAGAAGGTGGCCACCGGTGCTGTTTGTGTGAGTGCTGTGTTTTCTGTCTGCGTTGATCCGTGTGACCAGCCACATATATATAGGTGTGTGTGCGCGCGTGTGAGCATGTGTCTGTCTGGGTGTCTGGCTGGCTATTGGAAACACATGCTCAGCTTTCCTACTGGCTGGACCGGGGAACATGGAGCTGCAGCAGCCTCAGCTCTATTGGGCTACTGGATTTGTCAATTCCTAAAAACTTAACAGCAACTTTTCTGAGTTCTGAGAAACTTACACCATTTCCCAGATCTTGAAGAACATTTCCAATAAGTGGCAAACTTACCTTTACCCACAACATTAATTTTTTTATTTGTAGGTCACCATAAATTATATGATGGAAGGCTGAACAGAAGAGAATAAAAACTCATTTAAATGTTCATGGTGCCTGCTTGTTAACAAGCCAATAAATGAGAACCAGCACCATTTAAAATTCTTCCCAAGTACTGTCAGTCACTCACATACCTCCAGCATAAAGATCAGAACAATATCAGAAAATGTGTATGTCCCCTTCCTTGCCAAACAGATTATATAAATGGCTGTTGGAGTCTTTCAAACTAGCTGCTTGGGTTCATTCATTGATATAAATAGATTCCATAATGCAATAACTGACCTGCTTTGAAAGAATCAAAATCCACTTACCACCTGCATGTAAATGCAGAAAACAAGCACTCAGCCTTGAAAATCAACAGTCTGTGATACAAAATTATAACAATCCTGACATTTCCTGCCTCATTTGACTTCAAAATATACAATATAAGATTGTATATACCAATATACAATCTATATACCAATAAATACTATATATATATAGTACACATATACCAACATGTACATATACATACATGTGTGTATGTATACATACATGTACATACATATATACCAATCCATAGAATAGACAGACAGGGCTACCTCGGTAATTCCAGGAAAGAAAATCCTGAGTACAACTTTTTGGGGTGGTGTGCTACAACCATGATACTGTAGAAATCAAAGCTAACTATATCATTTATTGAAAAGCAGCTCTTTTTACCTGCTAATCCAGTGAGGACACAAC
Organism: Apteryx rowi; assembly: GCF_003343035.1. NCBI lineage: Eukaryota > Metazoa > Chordata > Aves > Apterygiformes > Apterygidae > Apteryx > Apteryx rowi. The sequence goes on from NW_020451176.1 coordinate 10,346, forward strand.
AACTAAAATCAAATGTTGTGTTTGTGTATTTTTATGTCTTCCAAAAAGTAAGAAATTCTGCAAAAGTAAATGGCTGAAATACTGATTTACTGCCTATAATATTCAATACAAAAATCTTGCTTTACCTAAACTTACATTTAAGGTCAGAATAGTCAGTGACAAGGCAGTGAGATATACACCCACTGGCATTTCAGCTAATGTCACTCACAGTGAAAAGTAAAACATGACATCTAGTTGCTTAGTTAAACAGCTCTGCTTCATAGCTGGCACTGAAGTAATCACATGGGGGCTACAGACAGTAAAATGACTGGTATCAAACAGTTTCACTCTGAATAACAACCAGTTAAACTGGAAACAAAAATGAATAAGAAGCAATGATTTTCTGATTAGACACTATGTATGTGAAGGATGTTAAGCAGCTAAATTACATGTTATGGCAACAAGGTAGAGCACAGAAAAGTTGACTGGGCAAGACACATTCGCACACACAGTGGCACACACAATGGCATGATACTTAACAGACCAAAAAAAGCTCTAAAAATACTGCAAAGCTCAAGAAAAATAATTGTCAGAGAACAGAGATTTTGAGGAATGGTGGATCCATATGTCTTTCAGTCCAGCAACTAATACCCAGCTGACCTTAAGGAGAAGGTTCCAGGGTTACATTTCAAGGGCACGGTATTTTTGTCTCAACTTCCTAAAGGGCCAAGTACCTGACAGCAAGCGCCAACTACCTTCTACAGCACCTGACAATTCATTTATCGAGTCGCTACTTAAGCCAGCTTTGCAACTGATTCATACCATAAATCATGCACAAACATTCAAAAGCCTTTAAGGATTTTAGCTTTCATAAAGCATCTGCTGGAGAAACATAAGGAAATGTAAATGAACAGCATAACAGAGCAAGAATTTATATACATTCTAGAAAGAAAAAAAGCAGTAAAGCCTGCAAGAATATGTTCTATATGGGTGAACATCCATTCTGCACAGTGATTGCAAAGTTTTATTTGATTTACCACCACTGGAACAGAAGTATTTCTACAAAACCTAATCAGAATTCTAGTATCTCATTCTCATTTCCATCAGGTACACATACGCATGGGTATTTAAAGTCAAGACAGGAAAAGGAATACTGAAAAGAAGAAAGGAGCTTACTCATATGCACATGTGGAATGGGAAGCAGTCGTCTTTATTCCTCAAGAGCAAGGACGGGATGTCCCTTGACCACCTCCCCAGGAACACTCTAGCATATAGTATCACCATAGTATCAGGCACTTACTCACATTACAGGTACAAACCATTTTCAGACTGCAAATAGTTATTTCTCCCAGTTCCTCTTTTTTAAAATGTACCACTGCTATCCAGGGAGTCCCGCAGCCAGGCACCAGAGAAGGCATCTTGCTGAAACAAAGGAGGACGGTCTCCATAGCTACAGGAAACCCCTCTTTCCCACCTCACTCCCCAAACTCAGTTTTTCATCAGTACAGAATTGTTTAGCACATCACTTGAAAAATACACAAAAAGCAAAAATGTGATACCTATCCATACAGACTTTATTAAAGAGGCAACATTAACTCAAATTACTGCTGCAGGTTTTATTATACCTGGGGCTTGGAACTGCTCATTGGAAAATGCACGGGAATACTATTACTACATGGTTATTATTACATGCAAATATTATCACTCATTATTACACTTGCCTGATGCTTCTCATTAGACTAGACTTTCTTTTCAGTCGCTTATTACTTTGTCAAACTTTAACTATTCAGGCTGATCAGCAATGAAGTTAATCTATGCAAGCTGCCTGGTTTAGAAGGTTTCAGCCAAAACAGTTCCAGCTTTTTCTAAGAGTGAGACCAGTAGAAATAAAACATCATCTTTTCCGTGCTGGAACCTTTAGTGCACTTTTTCTCCAGAGGTTCCACCCATTTTTGGAGCAGGGATACAAATTTTTTGCAGGAGCTATTGCAGATGTGCCTCCCTTTCCTTGAAAATTCATTCGGTCTAGTCTTTAACCATGTACCTGTGGTATTTTTTCCTGCAACATTCCCTGCTTAACTCTTTATTGAAGACAGCTGTGGCACACTTCACAGGTAGCTAGTCCAAGATGCAAACATTTATTCCTTATACTAGTTCACATCTGCCTTTACAAACATGTTACCTAGACTGACAGTTAATTTCAGATTATATCCCCCAAAGGATTTATGTCTTTATAGATTAGGTGCTGTAGCAATTACGTTTTACATCTGCTTTGCACAATGTCAAGATGGGGAGATGAAAACTGGTTTCAAGGACAGGGAGAGGCTGGAGCCAAGCAGCCAGTAGGATACGCTCAGGAAAAGAGGCGAGCTTGAAGCCCTGCCTCGTGTTCAGGACACAGGCAAGGCAGCAGGGGTTCACTCTCCCTTGGAAATCCGGTATCTGTTTCAAAGCACTCGGCAGAGCTCCCTGTTCTCCTTGAGGGGAGCCCTCCCTTGCATACCATCCCAGAGCGCTTAGAGCATGAAGTAGGAAACCTCTGCCCAAGAGGGGATGAATCAAACCCACAGCTTCCAAGAAAGTGCCATAACCACTAGATTATAATTCAAACTGTATCAGAACCTCCTCAGCCTCCCTAGCTGGGAGGAAAGCTGCATTTCCTTCTGTACAAGACAGATGGCTGAAGATAAAAGAGCAAGTAAAAAAAGCCTCACTCCCCACAGCCCAATCAAGGCACTGATCTACAAGGTCTGGGGAAGTTTCCTGGACTTGGAATTGTTTGGGATACATTAAGTAAAACTTGCATAAAAAGGAAGATGCATATTCAGTCTTGGAAGGGGGACACCGGCACTCAGGACATGCCTTTCTCATTATAGTTTTCATTAATGAACTAAAGTTTGATTTCTAAAGGTCTGAAAATAGAGGGGGTTTTTTAAGAAATCCATGGAGTTTTTAATCTACAAGGCTAACATGAAAACTGAACAGACTCAAATAACCTCAAGACCACACGAAGACTCTCAGATGTGGGAAACATGAAAAGAATTGAAACAACATGCTGTGATAATGGGATATAATCTCACATAAATCTAACAGGACCTGAGCATTCAGCTGCACCCATGGTACAAGCACAACCCATATAAGCTCACCCATTTAACTGTGCAGTCATAGTGATATGTAAATAAATGTAAATAATGTATGTAAACAAGCAAACTGAGGGAAAATCAGTTAAGAGAGAGAGAGGCCATATTCTGATCTGCCTCCCAGCTATTATTCCCAATTATCCTTTCCCTTCTCCTCAGAAGGATGCAAGATGATAACATCTACTCCATTTTGCCCATCTGTTTTGTCTCCCTTTCAGTCTAAGATCACTGCGCACGCTGTCTACAAGCGCCCTTTGGAGATCCTCTTCTTCAGATCCCAGACGCTCTCCCACCACTTGCCTTCCACTGGATCCAGCCTCACTCACTCCCAGTGGCCTCTGCCAGTCATAGCCAGAGCAAATACTCCCTCTTCCTGCTGTCAAAGATGTGGTGGTTGTGTTAAAGCACTAATTATTCCCTACAGATTACCTCTAATGGCAAGAGATAAATAGCCTTTATAAAGCAATATTTCTATATGCCAGATTCACCTGTGAATCTGATGTCAAAAATTCTCTTTGATAAAAGGGAAGCTATTAAAAATCCACTGGCTTTGAAAAGGAACCCTACATCATTCCAAGCCTTAAAAAAAGACAGAGAATGGAAAAAAGGCATCTTCAATTTGCCATTCATCAGTTAAGTTCTTTGCCACCTATTTAAGAGTCATTGGCCACATTTATCCTTTTTCAAACCAGTGACAACAGCAGTGGTAAAAGCAGTAACTCCATATTCACCTAAATTTAATATCTAATATTTTTTCCACAGTTAGCATGTTCAAATACTTTCTCTTCATAAACTGTTAATTCATTTTTGAATAGCAGCCAAATGGACAGAATATACTAGAGCTTTTTGTTGTTGTCTTTTCATGCTGAATGAGGGAGATGATCTGAATAGAAAAAAATACTATAATTTAAAGTTACAAATATAAATTTTTAAGTTTAATGAAAAGCAGCCTATAAATTTTGTTCTGCCCTTTTGACTTCAGACTGAAAGATCTGAAGCCTCTACTTCTTTGGACTGCAAATGGGCCATGAATAACACCAACACTATTTGTGATCCCCCCTGTGCAAACTGCCCTGCGCTGCATCACTGAAACATGTCTCAGTGCCAGTTGCAATCTTACCACACTGCTGCTAATCCTTACAGGACCCTGTGTATATTAGAAGCCAAACCAGCCTGAGATATGCCCCCAAAAATGAAAAAGAGGAGTAAGATCACTGTGTGAGCTCCATCTCTCTTGAGACGCCAAAGTACAACTATATGGTCTTCAAGATGAGAAAACAAACAAGAGAAAATTTGAGAACATCTGGTTTACACAGGGCTCTGGGTGGGAGGACAGAAAACAAAACACGCTTTCCTACGGCAGTGCAACAGAACTGCTGCCCAGCATGCTTCCTTAGGGTCCTCTGTATCTGTAGGTGCAATGCAGATACAACAGCAGCACTCTTGGCCATAGGCCTCACGTATACAGCTGGATGTAGCTACCAGTCTATTGGTCAGCATGGGGGGAAGCCAGCGGAGTCTCACTTTGCCGGCCTGGGGATCTCTTGGCAGCAAGAGCTGGTCTGTCCTTGGAAGCTCCTGAACCTCCTGATTTCTCAGCTTGCCCTGTGACCAGAAGCCCCATATACACCTGGTGACGGTTCGGACAAGGCAGCACAACGGGCGAGTCGTGTCGTCAGCCTTCAGCGCCCTGCATTGCTCAAAAGCTGCATTGCTCTGGGACACATCAATCCCTGTGGCCACAATGAATCATATCGGAGCTCAAGTCCAAGCATCCTATGGCAAGAGGAACTAACTTTCATGGACATGGGGACACCACAGGTTTTCGTTTTCTAACATTGGAATGGTACTTGGCAGTCATCTTCCAAATAAATCCCTACACAATCAGCAAAACTCACCAAATCTCTTTTTGCATTTAAAAAAGAAAAATCCCAAACAGAACTTTACTCTTCCTCAAAGAGAAATAACTTCAGAAGCTCCAAGAAAAACTGCACTTTTGTTATCAATTTGTATCACTGAAGGCGCTCTTGATAGTATGGCAATAGGCGTCAGTACAATACTGTGAAGCAGACAGTCAGCAGAAAGGCTCTGTAAGAAGAACCCAGAGGAAAAGACCAACAGGGTAACAGGCAAAACAACAACAAAAACAAAAACCCACACCCACAGAGAAAGCTTACAGCAACTACTACTTGTTTTTAATAAAGATATTAGCTTGAATAATTTTGAGAACAGAGAACTCCAATTTTTGCCTAAACAGTATTATTTAAGGCTTGAAAATGAGTACTTTTGTAATTAAACAACTGCCCATTCCATTTCTTACCTGGACTAAGCTAATTAACAGTGGGAGACACAGGAATATGGTCTCCATCCTCAAACCTCTGGCAATTTTACAGTACTACTTCTAAGCCTAAATTTGTTTTTCCCTCCTTCTTTTTACTGTTCTGTCAGCTTCACATGAACAACAGCTGCCTTTCAGTAGCAGCCATTTGAAATTGCCAGCTAAGGACCCTAGCTGGTATTATCATGAGTTCAAATCATCATTCACTTCCACATGTAACCTGACTTCATCACCTCTCCCTTTGACCGTGTCCATTTGGTGGGACAGGCAGAGGGAATCAGCCAGAAATACTGCAGGGACACAGCTTAGACAAAGCAAAACACTTCCTCCTAGGCAATAAGAAATGATCTTAGATGAGTCAGGTTTAGTCTACTAATCCAGTACAGTTCTGTTTTGAAGCAGATCTCTACCATTCTTGTTCTACTATTGATTTTTACTACCTTCTTTCAACGCAAGTTATGACACACAAAGCTTGAATCTCTTGACTCATTTTTTTCCACAGGAGAAAAACTGATCGGAAGCAGTATCGGCAGTATGCACTGCTTCTCAGGTCATACTGTTCCCTGCTGCATCATCCTGCTGGCTAGTGAAATCAGTAAGTCCTTCCCATTGATGCATGTTACTTTCCCTCATACTTCAGGTAATCAAAGTTACTGCATTACAAATAGAAAAAAAATGCAGAAGTTCACCACATTAGCTTTCAGTTTGCTAAGCTAAATAGGTGCAGTTAAGTGGTCCAAGACAAAGCCACTCATATTAGCAAGCTGAATAAAAGCATAATTATTTTAACACCTATTTTCCTATAATAACTTTTCTAAGAAGCAACAGATTTAATCACAATGTACCTGTACAATTAAGCCCTAAGCAGACTATTCAGTACAACTCACCCGGCCCCACACCAGCAATGTATCTTTTTTACACATGTACTTTTCATTCAAGAATTCCTGAAGCACACACACTCTTGATTTCAAGGAGGGTCAAGAACATGTGTGGGTCAGTAAAAGAAAGTGGTAACTAGAGGCTGATGCTCAGCAGAGGTGTCCATAACAGTATTTTTTTCTGGTGTTTGGTGCTCGCAGATCCAAGTACAGTTCAAACTGTGGAACAAGAAATACTGTCAGTAAGTGTTTTAACTGCATTTTACTCAACCCTGTTCAGAGTTGATGGCTTAAAGGCTAGGAAATGCCATTACTGTGAGAACTGTCATTGCCAGCCATGGAGCTGCACAGGAATATAGCATTAACAAGGCCTTCTAGCTTCTTACCTACTCCGTACCTCACCTTGTCCACTCAATAAATAAGTTCATCGATGTTTGCAAGGCACTTAAAGTTTCCCAGGTGAATTTCCCAACTCATATGCCCAGCTAAGCATCCCAGACTGAAATGGCTTAAAAGTTTTCAATATGCTGTAAATCCTCAATAGAGGCAAACTAAGATGCTGGCCAGGATACCTATAAACTCACCAGTTCCCTCCACCCGCCAGCCCTCCTGTCTTGTACTGAAATCTCATGGCAGGCTACAGCCAAAGGAGGGTAATACTGGTTGGGTGCAAAGTACAGAAATGCTTCAGCAGATTTCCCCCATCTTATTCCTCAGGCCTTGAACATTAAAATCATAGGTAATCTGCTAATCAAGAACTTCCACAAAGCAGTGGAAAAGGAACATTGGCAAGTCTGCACAGATTCAAAGTCTCATAAACAGCTGTTTAAAACTGTAAAATCTTAGCACAGGGTTGTCACTTCATTAACTCAGTAATTCATAAACTTATATGAAGAACTCTCATCTTTAACTGCCCTAAATTATAAGGGACTTCTAAACCAATATTTATGTTTTGTCCATTCCAAACATGGAATAATCTGATTCTTTACGAAATCAGAAATTTTTAATGACTAAAACTATAAGTTAGGAGAAAAAAAATAATAAAAAAAAAGATCTGCAAATCAGCAAGCCTCTTCTTGGTATCTCTGGTTGGTTCTATCAGTTCGATCCTCTGCCTACTGAGATCACATCCAGATTTCAGCTTTGGCAAGTTTGTGACAGTTATATAATCCTCTTTAAAAATAAATTCTAGAATCTAGTATTATTCTTATCATTACCTAAAATAATTAAACAAATCATCTGAGGATGTGCTTTCCACGTATTGTAAAGTAAACATAAAAAAAAACAGTTATCAGAGGAACTGTTTTTAACTCTGACTCTTTATTTTTCTAAACAGATATCACAAAACACTCACCCTAACACTGTCATTTCAAAACACAGGAAAAACTAATACAAGAATACAGTCTACAGTTACAAGTCCCCCCACAGGTCTGAAATTGGAGAGAAAAACATAGCGTACATCTCTCTCAAGACAAGCTACAGCTATGTAGTTTTTCTGTAGGCCAAGTTTCCAAATTAAATTTACAACTCAGTCTGTGATTCTTCCCTGGACCTCTCTGAGCTGTATATTGCTGGTTATGCCAGATCAGTATTCATTATCTAAACTGAGGCATTCACATTTGTTCCCTTTCAAGCTGGAAGCAGAAATCATTTCATTCTTTTAAAGAGGTAGTGCTATTTCATCCAGTACCAAAGTGGTTTGGGCGTTCATGAGGCTGTGGGATGCACAAGTTGCATGTTCTCCTAAACCTGAGAGGATTCAAACTCACAGATCCTACTTCTGAGGAGAGCACCTCACCACCTCATGCTTCAGGGGGAAGGACTGCCTCAACTCCTCTTGAAGGGCTTCCCCTCTGCAAAGAGGGACCTGGGACTCATTGGACCAAGGAGCTGCTTCTGCAGCTCCACTGAGGCACTCTCCTGGGGCAGCAAAGAGCTGGATGCCAGCCCACACTCAAAGGACCATGACAGGGAATAGATGAAGAGAAAAACTTTATGGAGCTTGGGCATGCAGAAACATGAGGTAAACACCAGGCTGCTCTCCCCTGCCAGTGCAGGGACAGGGCTTGGCACATGAACAAGCAGCACCTGCGGCATGTATGAGGGGTGAGCAGGCAGGCACCTAAATTCAAAGCCCTTCCAGAGCTCAGGGCTTCGGTTTCTTTGTGGCTTTGTTTCCCTCCAGCAAAGAGGGAATAACAGTACATAGGGATGTTATGGGAAGAAATACTTGCAAGGACTCTCATGTTTTCAGCTGTTATGATAGCGTGTCATAAATATTCTTAAAATAGTGTTTCAGGGCAGCAGAAAGACAGAAAAAGAAGGCAGTTTCAAAAAAAAAAAAAAAAAGTTTCCATCACTGCAAATTCACAAGGCCCACTGCCACTGTATTTGTCACTGTACTACTGCATTTTCATATTGAAGAAAACATGATTTCCTCTCCTGTTTTGTTCTATGACAGGCCTATGGAAGCTAGTGGTCTGAAAGCTTTGCCCGCTTCCCCCCCATCCTATCTGCAGATGAGCCCCTGATAATGGGCCCACATCTTTTCACATAGAGTCTACTTCTTGAAAGCAGACTACAAGAGTGCCAAATCATGACTTTGAGCAAGTCTTGTGAAATTTAGGGCTTTTTTTCTTCAATTCCTAGCTGCTGAGGGTCTGGTAACATGAGAATCTTGGTTTTATTCTTCTGATAAGTTTTAAAGTTCCATGGTCACAAAACTAAGCCTGGAAATATGACCCAAACACACACTCTTAAGGCTCAAAACCCAAAAGACAACTAAAATTCTGACTTTTTTTAGGACATTGTTGGCAATACTGGGATCAGGGTCTTAAACCTCACTTACTGTTTGCTGGCTGTCATTTTGTGCCAGGCACTATCCAACACACAACACAGTAAGTCCTTTCCACAGACTACCAATTCTCTAAACAGAAAAAGCAGGAACTATGAAGTCCATCCCCCACCACGAGAGAGAGAAAGAACTGAGGATAAAAGTCTCAATCATTTACAGTAATATCCAGTAAGTCTATCACTGAGCCAGGATCTCAGCCCTGTTCCAAGACTATCCTTACCATCATTTTAGAAATAAATGAGTTAAGTGATATTAAATACCAGGAAGCAGAAATCAATATTAGAATGAATTACTGTAACCACGGAAATAGATTCTAGCATTACCCAAGACCAAAAAAACAAAAACACACCCTTGATAATAAGAAATAACAACCATGTGCAAAGCCCTTCTGAACTCACCTGAGAGAGATGAGCACACTCTCAGTCAGGCCTTGTGTGAAAAGCCTCATCTTTTCCAATAACTAGCTTTCCCAATTGGTTAGGGGTGGCATTTTACTGAAATCCAACTGACTGATCTCCCAAACAGTGCAAACTGGTCTCCCCAAAGGCTTTTTTTTTTTTTTTGGTAAGAAATACAAATGCATTTCTAACAGAATAATTTCCTGCAAGTGCTTAGAGAGCAAATGTACAAAGATTTGTAAAATAACACAGCAGTGTATTAGTAATTTACTACCACCTGAGGTGTACAATTCTTAGCTTAAAGACAATAAGTAAGTAAGATAGCACGTGGTTATACATGTTTACAGCATAAAGTACTTCCAAAGGATTCATCTGAAATCTGCAGGACACAAATGCAGAATTTTTGTGGTGTGAAACACAAATTCAGTACGACTTATTTAAAACACTCCACCTCCTTTTCTAGGATGATCAGAGTAGATCCCACTACATTTAAAAATAAGGGTATAATCAATGCATTAATTTTTTAATCCATTTAAACCCCAATAGAAAAGTTTACTAAGAAATACATACAAGTAATGTACTGATTTTCATCTGTTACGGATGGGTAATTTTTTATAGTAGTAACTTTTGCACATCAGAAAACCATAAGGAACTTGAAATCACACACCTAAGGACCTAAAAACCTAAAACACAGCAAGCAGAGCCAGTGTGGAAGCATTACACCCATGCTGATCATCCCCCGGGTCTGCAGTCACGACCGCGACCTGCACAAACCACGGCAACAAAAAATCCCTGCAATACTCACGGACCCAGCAAAGAGCCAATGAAGATGACAACTTGCACAGCGATGGTGAAGTGCCGGTAGGTTTGCTCCCCGCTGTACTCCCCGTTTTCCAAGGCACCGATCCCGCTGCCGTTCCTCTTGTTCCAGGCGATTTGTGCCGCAGACACGTTCCTGATTTCCACAGCTCTGGTGACAACTTGATAGAGCGCGTGCTCGCTTTGGTTTTTTGAGATCCAGCTTCTGTTGTGCCCCATGGCGAGGTTTCTTTGGTGCTCCTCGCTAGTGATCACGCCTTGCTGACCCCGTGCCCGGCGACGAGGCGAGCGCGCCAGCGAGGAAACGCTCTGGCGAGTAACGCCTGGCGCGCGGAAGCATCTCCTCCGCGTTGGCGCGTCCTGGAAAGCGGGCTTGGCTCCTCATGTTTCTGCCTTGTAAAGCAGCGTACCCAGAACAGAAGGGAAGAAAATAAGGCAGGCTCTTCCTCGCTATGAGTGGCCCCATGCTTCTCACTTCTCAGCGCCACAGCATTTCCTCAGCATGTTTTACTGCAGTGAACAGGAATGAGAAAAAAACGCAGCCCGCACGGTAGTTCATCCTCCTCACCCCACCTGATTATCTCACACACACTACTATACATTAAAATAGGTCAGGAAAACTTAATAAACCGCAAGCTCTGCCCCCCCCCCTTTCCTCAGCCTTCGCATTAGCTTTTTTCACAACCTGGAGGGAGGAAAAACACCTCTTTCCCAGTGACAAATCTCCCAGAGCTCTCTTTGCTCAATCTGTCCACTTTTCCTATCGTGAAAAACGAATTAATCTCGCGGTTCCTGCTCTCTTGACATCTGGGGATAAGGAGACCCTCAGAGAGCCGTCAGAGGAGGTAAATGAATGAATGTTCAGTGGCTGCCACAGCACACCAGCTGCTTTCCGGGAAAAATTAACTCGTTTTGCAGTTCCCAGCGAGCGAGCACTCCAGCCGTCACCGAAACGAAAACCCTCCGTGTCATCCTCCGTGGCCTCCCGCGGGTGCCCCCGCGCTAGCTAGCTAGCTAGCTAGCCCCAAATCCTGTAATACTGCGCGCTCAGGCACTCGAGTAACGCAGCCGCGCCGCTCCGCTC
>NW_020451176.1:21960-24370 GCF_003343035.1 Apteryx rowi
GCTGCCGCCGGCTCGGGCAGCGACGCCATCACGTGGCCGCCGCGCGCCGGGCAGCCATTTTGGAGAGGAGGTGTCGGGTGGGGCCGGGCGGCGCTGCACTTTGCTTCCTGGAGGAAAGTTTCTGTGGTGACTTCGGCGCAGTCGGAACAGAGCATGGCGAGGGGTGGTGCGTTATTCTCACCTTCTGCCGACAGCAGAAACATTGTTTAAAAGTAAGATTTTCTAAACTGATACTTTAAAGCACGTCCCATAACTCCGATAATATGTCCAAAGACGTTTCAGACACATACGCATCATTTGTTATTTTTTTCTTTTAATATTGAATTTGCTGGGAAAGCTCCCATATGGGCATACAAAGTTCAGGTTTTAACTGTGCAAAAAGCGTGCAACCATATGATGGCACCCAGCTTAAAGCATGTTCAGCTTTAGTTTTAATGTTTTAGAATGATGGCTCTGTAAAATCAAGCTAAATAGTCTAAGGAATTTTTGTAATGTTTTTAATACATACCCTTCAAATATTCCTGTTAGTTTTTCCACTAAATAGTTTAAATAGGTTAACATAACTAGGCAAAGAGTTACTCAGTTTCTGGTAGCTTTTTTTTGTTTGTTTTTTTGTTACATGGACTAGCACAACCATATATGACACTTGATTTCCCTGGTGTAATTAGACAAGGTAGGCAATCTCAGAGCAGTGCCACAGGCACCACCGTAGCCGTTGTCATTTCAATTTCTCCTTGCTAATGCTGTATCTTCCAGAAGTGAATTGAAAGACATCAACTATATTGAAAAATACTCTGCAATGGAGAAAAAGATTCATGAAATGTAAATCCCAAGTTTCTGTTAAAGTTTTCCTAAAGTTTCTTAATTATTGCTGTATCATATCTCCAAATTGGTCAGCTTTGCTGTATCTTTGTGTGGAGGAGAAAATGAGTCCAGCGTCTAGAAACTTTTTATTTCTTGTGTTTCTTTAACATAGAAAGACTATTTATGCAAATTGATGGATGAGCATACTCAGCTGCACCAGTGGTTCAAATACAGCAGCTCTTCTTAAGAAGGTGCAAGAAACTTTCTAGTGAACAAATACAGTGGTCCGGGTCAGATTTGACTACAAAAGGAGATCTGTTTTGCTGTTAGATAAATGCTACGCAGTTTTTCTCATGCAGTTCAAGCAAAAAAAGATCACAGAAAAATGCTATTGCTAAAGGCAGGTTCCAGACCTGACAGGAAACCAAACAGTGAGCAGTATCAGAACAGTGATAGATTTTAAGATTTGGTTTTGGTACATACTCATGACACTATGAAACTACTAGTTATAAATAAGTTATAATCTCAGCTGGGATCATAAGAACCTACTTTAAGTTAAATGGAAAGATAAACTTGTAACAAATTCACAATATCAGAAGGATGAATTGAGGACTATAGAAACTATCCTGTAGAGTAGATCCATCCTTAAGCGGTCTGTTTATAACCAAAAAGTCTGTACTCAGAGGTCAGGGAGTAAAGTGATACTTGCCAAAAGTCCATTAAGATAAACCTTGTGAAAAATTAAGGGAAACCAAAAAAGGTTCTTTATGCAGTTAAAAATATGAAAAATTGAGTCCATTATGCTGCAACAGTAGAGATTTTAAATAATGTAAGTATGGCTCTAAAACTGTATTTTACTTGTTTTCAATTAAGCTGATGGTATTTGATCTTTGGGAAAAGACAATATAGCTCATGGGAATCCTGGTATGAAAATGACTAGGTACAAGGCAAAAGCAAAGCTCAAAGATTCAGGCCATTCAGTTTCAGTGGACTGCATAATTTCTCCCCTAGATTTCCTAAAAAATGAAACCACATGAGCAGAGTTTATGGCTGCAGAGTTACAAGCTATGGACTACCATACTGTTAATTTTCCTTTGCCTTGGGATTACAAACTTAGTAGGATAAGCATATATGTATGTATTTATTTGGGGGATTTTTGTTAAGATCACAAAATTTAAAAAGGCTACATCATCTTCTAACAATCCTTCAGTTCAGTAGTTCCCACAGGAAGGGAATGAAGAAAAGCACATTTACTTTTCTGTTCGCCATTGGTTCCCTGGGGATTAGTTGCCTCTCTGGTAGACAGGTTGCTCATGCTCAAGGACTGACAGGTTGCCCAGGGGCAGGGGTCTCACTTTGTGTTTGGAGTTCAGCCAGCCAGAAGGTCAGGGCTGCTCACTCTCCACCGCCTAATAACAGCCAAAGCAACCTTCAGGGGAAACATTTTTTTCATTTTCCACGTTTTTTTCCCCTTTGCAAATCTTTCTCAAGGTCTATAAAAATAACTGCTAGTATTTGGTGCATATCTGTGTATTTATGGGTGCAGGGGGAGGCAAGGCTGCTTGGGCCTGCGAAGCTGTGCGGGCCGCGGGTCTGGGCGAGGCGG